>NW_006239454.1:195442-199726 GCF_000226075.1 Solanum tuberosum
GACTCTCCCCCGAATCATCGGCAGATTGGTTACCAGCAGCAGTATCAGTTGGACATCCCGAGTTTTCCCCATTCTCGGAACTACTACCTCCCTCTTCAGATTGAGGAGGAGAGTCCTGGAGAATAGCTCTCCTACCCAATGATCTAGTAGCCCGAGGCGAGTGATCTTCCGGTGAAACATTTATTTGCACCTCAGACCCACTCGCTTCGGAGTCGCCATGACCCTCTGATTGTGAAGCGGTGACAGGAGCAGGTTTGGTAACATTCTTTCTTCTGGGACCCATTGTACCTGAGAAGCAAAACACCAATTCAGTACAATTATTAATAACCGACAAACTAGCGGGTACTCATACTTCCCTTGTGTAATATCATCGTGACGCCTTGCCTTAAGAATGCCGTCACCCAATCTATCATCGGGATGGGCCACGGAATAACAATTATTAACTAAAACTAAAAATTTTAAAAATTAAAAATACAATCAAGGGAACACTACGCGCACTTGAACGGGCCGTGGTATCAACAACGGACCGTGATGTCCCCCGTGGAGTTTAAACAGAATTCGAGTGCACAAGGAATTTCTGGTCATTTAACCAAGGGATATTAACGGAAGGTTTCACGGCCCGTGGAGTGAACCACGGTCCGTGATACTGCCCGTGAACTAAAACTGAGAATTGGGTTGATATTCTAGTGTGGTCTACGACAAGTGGTACGACCCGTAATGTCTTCCACGGTCCGTACAACCTGCAGTAGTCTTATACTAGGCAATAGGTCTGTCATCTTCTTCCCAACATCAAATTTTTGCACTCAATCCCCATTGTTGTACAAATACAGGCTCGTCTCATACTTTAAACCCTACCTTACTACTTATTCAACCAAATTAAGTAACCTAACTGTCACTACCTGACCTAAAAATTTGACCCCCCCTGTGATCGACCAACACCCAAGAATAATTACAATTTCCAATTTTTTCAACTTACCTACTCCAATTAAGTAATAGCTTAGCAATTAATCATCGCAAATGCATATTGAAATCAAGGAAATCGAAAGCATTATAGACAAGATGTAACGGTGCAAACCATTGAAACCCAACTTACTTGGATTGAAGAAACAAAAATCGGAAATAGCTGGAAACAGAAGCGCAACTAAAAACTGAGGATTCAGACTCTTAGGTAGATGTGGGATTTATTGATGAATGATGATTAAATCTTCTGAGATAACCGTTATGGAGGAGACAAAGAGAGAAACTAAAGTTCTGCTCTTTGGAATCACGAAATACATCATAATTTATGAGTTGGGTTACAAGCGGGTCGGGTCGGGTCATCGATGTTACTGGGTAGTGGTCCACGGGCCGTGAAACTTCTCGTGGAAGATATCACGGTCCGTGGCTATGTTCGTGGCATTACCCTGGCAAAAAAACTTACCTGGTGCAGATGACGGATCGTAAAGTTGCCCGTAAAGAAAATCACGGTCCATGAAACTATCCGTGATGTTGACTTGGAACTGAGTTTCCTGCCTGAGGTTCACGAGAGGTTAGACGTCTCGTACAATATATGATGGACCGTGAACCCATCCGTGAACTCTATTTTATGCAATTTCTAGTAGCTTCCAAATTCAGTCCTCTATTTGACGAATCGTGATAGTTCCCGTGAAAAGATATATGGATCGTGGTCCTGACCGTGACGTTCAGTCTGCATCAATTTCTGCATTTTCCCCTCTCTTTTTTTCTCCTGCACACCTCAGCACGCAGTAACTCTATAAAAAAATAATAATAAGGAAAACGAGAATATACCTAATTTAATTACATCTTGGGTTTCCTCCCAATCAGCGCACAATTTAACGTCGCGGCGCGACGCAGGTTATTTGATTACTCAGACTTCATCAAGTTTACATTCCTCCACAATTTTCACATCCTCAGGAGCACCCAAATACGCCTTGATTCGCTGACCATTAGCTTTGAACCTCTCGCCTTTCTCATTTTCCAATTCAATAGCACCAGTTTGAAAAACATGTGTGACTTTAAAGGGTCCGGACCATTTAGACTTCAGTTTTCCTGGAAACAGACGCAATTTGGAGTTGAAAAGTAACACCAAGTCACCAGGAGTAAAGCTCTTTTTTTTCAATATGTTTGTCATGATATAGCTTTATCATCTCCTTATACAGTGCAGGCCTCTCATAGGCCCTCAGACGGAACTCATCCATCTCATTGATCTGATCTAGCCTCAAGTTAGCGGTTTCGCTCCAATTTAGATTCAGCTTCTTCAACGCCCAGAGTGCTCTATGCTCAAGCTTAACTGGTAGATGACACGCCTTTCCAAAACACCAATTGATATGGAGACATACCAATATGTGTCTTGAAAGCTGTCAGATATGCCCATAGGGCATCATCTAGCTTCTGTGCCCAATCTGTCCTGTTGGCATTCACTGTCTTTGCCAAGTATTGTTTTAATTTCCCTGTTGGAAACTTCCACTTGACCACTAGTCTGTGGGTGATAAGGTGTTGTCACCTTGTGCTGTTTTACTCCATATTTGGTCAGAAGTGCACTAAAGACTTTGTTGCAGAAGTGAGACCCACCATCACTAATAATGGTTCTGGGTGTTTCCTTGAGAAGATGTTCTTTTTCAAGAACCCAACGACACTCTTTCCATCATTCTCAGGTAATGCAACCACTTCAACCCATTTGGACACATAGTCCACATCCACCAATATATATTTCTTCCCATATGAACTCACAAAGGGTCCCATGAAGTCAATACCCCACACATCAAACAATTCCACCTCTAGAATAAGTGTCATGGGTAACTCATGGCACCGAGAGATGGCTCTTTGCCGCTGACACACATCACAACTCCTTACTATATCCACTGCATCTTGATGAATTTTAGGCCAGTAATACCCACATTGAAGTATCTTGTGAGCTGTTCGAGCACCACCATGATGACCACCAACTGGAGATGAGTGACAGGCCTCCAAGATATGCAATATTTCGGCTTCCGGAACACATCGCCTAATTATATTGTCAGCACACACCCTGTACAGATATGGTTCATCCCAAAAGTACTTGTCTACATCATGCAGGAACCTTTTCTTTTGCTGATATGTTAGTCCCTCGGGCATTAAGTCACTGACCAGAAAATTAGCATAATCAGCAAACCAAGGAATAAGGTCAAGAGTAGCAGCTAATACCTGCTCATCCGGGAATGTGTCATCTATCTCGAGCTCAAGTTCTTCCTTCTTTGCAACTTCCAAACTAGACAGGTGATCAGCTACCTGGTTCTCACAACCTCTCCTGTCTTTCACTTCGAAGTCAAACTTTTAAAGAAGCAATACCCATCTGATCAGCCTTGGCTTGGCATCTTTCTTTGCCATGAGATGTCTCAAAGTAGCATGGTCTGTGTGAGCTATCACTTTAGTGCCCAAAAGATAAGCTCTGAACTTTTCAAAAGCATACACTACAACCAATAGTTCCTGTTCAGTGACTATGTAGTTTCGCTGTGCCCCATTTAGCGACTTACTAGCATAGTAAATCGGATGGATTCGCTGTGCCCCATTTAGCGATTTACTAGCATAGTAAATCGAATGGAACATCCTGTTGCGCTTTTGTCCTAACACAACTCCTAACGTAGTCCCACTGGCATCACACATCACCTCAAATGGCGCCGCCCAGTCTGGACCAATAATCACTGGTGCTGAAATAAGTTTCTCTCTTAGGCATTCAAAAGCCTTAAGGCATATCTCATCAAAGATAAATTTCACCTCCTTCTCTAAAAGCTTGAACATGGGGTGTGCAATTTTTGAGAAGTCTTTGATGAAACGCCTATAGAATCCGGCGTGTCCTAGGAAGCTTCGAACACCCTTCACACAGATTGGCAGAGGTAATTTTTCAATCACCTCAATCTTAGCCTTATCGACCTCAATTCCTTTCTGTGACACCTTGTGTCCAAGGACTATGCCCTATTTTACCATAAAGTGGCACTTTTCCCAATTTAGCACTAAGTTGGCTTCCTCACATCTCTGTAAAGCCCTGCTAAGATTCAATAAACAATCATCAAAAGTATCACCTACTACAGAGAAGTCATCCATAAATACCTCTAGAGTGTCTTCAACCATGTCTGAAAAGATGGACATCATACACCTTTGAAATGTGGCTAGTGCATTACATAGTCCAAATGGCATACGTTTAAACGCAAAGGTGCCATAAGGACATGTAAAGGTGATGTTTTCCTGATCTTCAGGTGCAATTGATATCTGGTTGTAGCCAGAGTATCCATCTAAGAAACAGTACCA
>NW_006239454.1:199757-200940 GCF_000226075.1 Solanum tuberosum
CCAACCTATCAAGCATCTGGTCCATGAAAGGCATGAGGAAATGATCCCTCAAAGTCCACTTGTTCAGCTTCCTGTAATCCATGCACACTCGCCATTCAATGACGAGTCTCTGCGGGATTAATTCATTCTTGGCATTCGCTACCACAGTCATGCCTCCCTTTTTAGGCACACATTGCACTGGACTGACCCAATGGCTATCAGAAATAGGATAGACCACCCCAGCATCTAACCATTTGATTATTTCTTTCTTAACCACTTCTTGCATAGGTGGGTTCAACCTCCGTTGGTGTTCAATACTCGGGCTGCAGTCTTCCTCAAGCTGAATCTTATGCGTGCAAATACCTGGAGGTATCCCAATTATATCAGCGATGGTCAATCCAATGGCTCTTTTGTATCTTTTTAGCACCTTGATCACCTATTGTACCTTCTCTTCATTCAAATCTGCAGCCAATATCACGGGTAAAGTGTTATTAATACCCAAGAATACATACCTGAGGTGATTGGGTAACTGTTTCAGCTCTAACACTGGTGGCTCCTCAATGGATGGTTTCGCTGGAGGCCTTGGCCTGTTTTTCAAGTCCAAGTCCAATTTCTTTGGCGCATACGAATGTGTTCCCATACCCTGCAAAACATTCACGGTCTCTACATAATCAGACCAAAAATCCACATCAAAGTTCATCAGTACTGTTGTTAGTGTTTCAACAACCATTCTCACTTCTATAGGTACCCTCATGTCTTCATCAGTGACTATCTCTATTGCATATATCACATTCATATTTCGTGGCTGTTTCATTGGCCTGCAAATGTTGAACCTTACCTCATCTGTGTTGAGTCTGAACTTCAACTCTCCTCTCTCAACATCTACTAAAGCTCTTCCTGTGGCCAAAAAGGGTCTTCCCAAAATTATGGGAACCTCAAAATCCACTTCACAGTCTAGAATCACAAAATCAGCTGGAAAGATAAAAGTGTCCACCTTTACCAGTACATCACACAGGATGCCCACTGGTCTCTTTACTGACCTATCAGCCATCATCAACTTCATTGATGTAGGTTTTGGTACTCCCAAGCCTAACTTTTTATAAATGGCTAAAGGCATCAGATTTATGCTAGCTCCCAGATCACATAGAGCTTTTGCAAACTTGATTGACCCAATGGTGCATGGTATTGTGAATGCACCTGGATC
>NW_006239454.1:201061-201195 GCF_000226075.1 Solanum tuberosum
TTGGTGACCAAGTCTTTCATGAACTTGGCATATCCTGGCATCTGCTCTAGGGCTTCAACTAATGAAATGCTTACTGAAAGTTGTTTTAGCATGGTGATGAATTTCGTAAACTTTCCATCTTCAGCTTTCTTTTT
>NW_006239454.1:202251-202387 GCF_000226075.1 Solanum tuberosum
TCTTGATCCTTGTCTAAATTTCCATTCAAGGAGCCAAATCCAAAGTGATTTCAAAGTGTGAAAAATCTAGTTTTCAATCAATCTCATGGGTTCTTCCACCAAATGGTTTTAAAAGGTTTCTAATGGCACTTTATGG
>NW_006239454.1:203850-254475 GCF_000226075.1 Solanum tuberosum
GTTGGAGATGAAGACTTGGTGAGTCCTCATAGATTCGAGGACAATACCCAATATGTTCTTTTATGTCTTTTTAGTATTGTTTAGGTTGTGTACGGGATTAGTCCCGAATTTTGTACTCTAAAGTATTAGATGGTTTGAGACATCATGTATAAAGTCTAGAAAGTCTTCCGCTTGCTATTTTTTTTTATGCAATGTTTTCTTGGTAAAGAAAGTTTTAAATTCTTTATGGTTTTAGTGTCTATGCGATGAATGAATGCTAAGAGGCTTGTATTAGACCTCTTCGAGGTCGAGTACGCCGGTTACGACTAGGGGGTGCTCCCGGGTCGTGACACTTTTTAAGCCTTAGAGGGAAAAGAGGAGGTGGCCTGGGAATCTGTTGTAAGGGCAGGTGTTCCTGAACCTCTTTCTCTTTTCCTCTCGAATGTTGTGCTTTAGGTTGAGATTTCTGAGCCTCTCCCTGATCATCTACCTGTATATTCTCATCCTCCTCTCTGCTAGCTTTCTCCAAGACCTGTACATACTTAGTACCTGCAGAAATAGGGTCAGAAAGAACTTTACCACTCCTGGTGGCTATGGCCATGCAGTGTCCTTCCTTCTTGGGATTTTGAATGGTATCACTTAGTAGTGATCCGTTCTTTCTCGGATTCATTGAGGCTGAGAGTTGCCCCAACTGCTGCTCTATTTGTTTAATGGAGGTGGTGTGAGAGTCCACCAACTGACTCATGCTCGAGAAGTCACCTCTCATTTCTGTTACCCCTGCATCGGTTAACTCAACCTTTTGAAGTACCTTAGTCATCATGTCTTCCAGTTTGGACCCGTTAGAACTACTACTCACCCGGTCTCTATTACCTGGAGGTACATATACACCATTGCGGTCATTCCTATACCCCTATCTGTTTTGCTAGTTTCCTTGAGCTCTATTTGCTGGCCTTTCATACTGACCATCCGTAGCATAGCTCCGACCTGCATTTCCAGAATTGTAACCCTGATTTCCAGAGTTATAATTCCGGAAACCTCCTTGATTTCCCAAATAGTTAGCTTCCTCATCAATGCCAAGATCCTGATCTTCATACCTGTGCTGCTGTCCCACAACATTCACCTTTTCAGACTTGACAACAATGTGCTTTGTGAGCAAGTCTATTTGAGTCCTCATATGTGCCATGTCTTGGTCCCTTTCTTCTTCTCTCTTCCTTTGATCAGCTGAAAGTTCAAATGTATATCCGAGCTCTCCTACCTCTGCATCTCTTGTGTACCATGCTCTGTTGTTCTTTGAGACCTCATCTAATAGCTGCATGCTTTCTGCAAATGGCTTCCTCATAAATGAGCCTCCACAAACTGCATCAACAACAGGTTTAGTAACATAATTCAGAGACCTATAAAAGGCCTGTTTAAGATGCCTTTCGGTAAGATCATGGTTGGGACATTTCTTTAACTTTTGGCTGAACCTCCACCAAGTATCATGCATGGCTTCTCCTGGTAGTTGCTTGTGTGTACTAATCTCGTCCTTCATCTGCAGCTCTTTTGATTCTGGGAAGAATCGTTCCAGGAAAGCTTCCTTCAACTCATTCCAAGTTCTGATGGAGTCATCTGGTATCTCATTCAACCAGTTAGTCGTCCTCCCGTAAGGGATAATGGAAACAACCTCAATCTCATTGCTGTTTGATTTACCCCAGGAATCTCTTGTGACTTACAGATAGCCACAAAGTTCATCAAGTGCTGATTTGCATCATCACCAGCGGCACCCCTGAACATACCCTTAAGGTTCAACAATTGAATCATAGTGCTGGTGATTGTGAACTTAACACCTGGAGGTAGTGCAGGTAACACTATCGCTCCAGTGGCTCCAGCTCCATCCAAATCTGCATCATCTTCATCATCATACATCATATGCGCTGGATGCTGAGCTCTACCTCTTGGAGCTATTGGTTGGCGCTGGGGAGGGAACAATCCATCAACTCCTCTATTCTCATCTACCACCCTAGGTTGGTTGTTACCGCCATTCTGCTGAACACCTCTTGCAGCGACTTCAGCTTCTAGTCCCAACCTTTGTCTTTGTGCCTCCAGTTCTTATGCATTCACCATTTTTCGAAGAGTCTTTTCGAGTTCTGAGTCCTAAGGGATCAATGGAACTCCTTTACTCCTGGTACTTGGCATACACAGTAGCAATCACCTGAAAAAGACACAAACATAAAACAAAACGTAAAATTAGGAAATATAACTACAAATTGAATAAAAGCTAGTAAAACACTTCTGAATTGAAATTCCCAGTAGCAGCGCCAAAATTTGATACGTCCAAACTTACACTCCTAATAAGGAATGTAAACGATCGTTGTCAATTTACAGAACTCAACTAGAGTTGAGGTCGATCCCACAGAGAATTTCTTTACAGATAAAGTTTCACTATCGCATTTACTCAATTGTCGTTACTATTTCCTAAACAATTAACAAGGAAAGTAAATTTTGGTTTAATTGAAAAGTATTCTATCAGCAAGTACTTCCAGTCAAAACTTAGTTACACAGTTCACAAATGATATCGTTGTAAGTTGATTCAATCAATTTAAAGAAACCAGGTTTTGTGTTCACTATGACGACGATTATAACTCTCTTCCGTAAATTGAGTGTCAAGTAAATCAATGTTTACAGACTCTTAGCGACTTAGATAAATCTAACGCTTCTGAGCCTAATTAGATAATATCCACTCTAATTCTCTCGAACTTAAAGTGTTATCGATATTGGACTTCGCTTAATTTAATCCGGTGTTAAAGATCCCTTCTCTCGAAATCCGACCTTAACTCCAATTCGTAAACTTAGTTTAGCTTTTTCCCAACTGGTGCTTTTCTCTCGAACAAACACCAAATACAAGCCTGTCTAAAGCGTGCACTCAATAGACTAAAAATGATAATGAAAGCTGTAAACTACTAGTTGTAATCAAAGATTGCCTTTTTACTCATTTTAGGGAATCGCAACTAGAATATCATCATAGATCCCACACACCCAGTCATGACATTTAGCTACTCATGTTTTTATGCAAAGAATCAATCATAGATAATGAAAACATATTAAGAATTACTTACAAAAATAATCGGTAAATCAACAACCACTTGATAGTCTCAAGATCGAAAGGAACTCTGTCCCACCGAAGACAATTAATCTCAATCTAAAATCTCCCCCCTCAAGTTTCTTTTCGTTCCTCCTTCTGTAACGTCTGATGCCACATAATCCCCTAAAAAATGACCTAAAGTAATTCAAAATAGAATGTTTAAAATGAGTCCTAATCAAGTTAGGACTGAGTTTTCAGGCTTTGTCACGGGCACTACCACGACCCGTCAAGGGATTCACGGATCGTGAAGCCCTCCGTGGTCTTGCCTTGGATCTTCCCCAGAGTGGGTCTTCAAACTTGGTCGCTGGAATGTACACTTAGTCGTTGGAATGTACCACGAGAGACACCATGGTCCGTAGTGAGTGTCACTGCCCGTGAAGTCACTCGTGTTCTTCACTTGTTCAAACCTTCTTGTAACTCTTTCCTGCTTTTATACTGGTTTAACTTCACGGTAGGTACCACAGTCTGTGTAAATAACAACGGCCCGTATACCCCTCCGTGATCTTTACTTGGTTGTTCCTGCTTTTCATCTTTTCAGGTCCCAGTTCTGCCTTACTTTCACGAACTCAACCACGGACCGTTATGAAGTTAACGGTTCGTTACATTGGTCGTGAACTTCACTTGTCGACATCAGTTCTGCTTCTTTTTCTGTAAAACCCAGATTCTGCCTACACAATTAACAAACCCATAAAATAATCCCGAAATATCACTTAATTCCAGTATTAGTTCATAGTTATGAAGCGTCAAATGTGCTACGATTTCGCGGCATATCAGTAGCTCACAACTAACTTGTGTAGAATGATTGAGTGTTTGGCACTTGGCAAAGCTTTTGTCAGAACATCAACTAGTTGATCATTAGTCGAAATGTGATGGAGTGTAATGAGGCCTTCTTGCAGTTTAGCTCTAACAAAATGACAATCCATCTCTATGTGTTTTGTCCTTTCATGAAACACAGGGTTCTTTGCAATGTGAACAACTGCTTGGCTGTCACAAAACACAGATATAGGCAAGTTACATGGCAAATCCAATTCAGTCAGCAGCCTCTCCAACCATACTAACTCACCCACCACTTTTCTAACAGCTCTGTACTCTGCTTCAGCTGAAGATAAGGATATGGTTGTTTGTTTCTTAGATTTCCAACTAATAGAGTTGTCCCCCAACAACACAACATAGCCACTTACTGATTTTCTTGTATCAGGGCAGGCAGCCTAGTCTGAGTCACAATAAGCAGTAATTGAGCAATCTGTATTATTGGACAAATGTATACCCATGCAAGGATCACTCTTGAGATATCTGAGAACATGGTAAGCATCCTTGAGATGTGGTTCTCTAGGATTTTGAAGAAATTGACTGAGGTGTTGTACACTGAAGGCTATGTCCATTCTTGTGTTGGTCAAAAAGTTAAGCTTACCTACTAACTTCCTGTAGTGTGTAGGATCTTTCAACAATAAACCCTCATTTGCTTTAAGTTTAACAGTGGATTCAAGAGGTGATTGAACAGGTATGCAATCTGAACAGTCAAACTCTGTAGCAAATCTGTAGTAAACTTCCTTTGAGAGATTAGAATCCCAAATTCCTTGTATAAAATTTCCAAGCCTAGGAAGTATTGTAGTCTTTCCAAGTCTTTAATCTTGAACTCATTATGTAGATAACTTTTTAAAGAGTTGATTTCTGCAATATCAGTGCTTGTTAGGATAACATCATCAACATAAACAACAACAAAAACCAAAGAGGGACCAATCTTCCTATAGAACAAAAAGTAGTCACTGTCTGAATGAGAGTAGCCTCTTGAGCACAAAACTTGTGTCAACTTATCATACCATTGTCTACTTGCCTACTTCAATCCATACAAGGACTTCTTGAGTCTACAAACTAACCCTGCATCTTTCACCACGAGGCCTAGAGGTACATCCATATACACTTCTTCATGTAAGTCTATGTTGACACCCAATTTTGGCTCTCCACATTTGTTTAACTAAAGTTATAATAATAATAATAGTAATAATAATAATAATAATAATATATATATGCTATGAATCTTTGTAGGAATAAAAAAGATTTTTAATTATTTATTTTATTTGATAAATTTATTTCATAAATACTATTTTTTATATAAAAAATTAAATATTATATTACTACTTACTTTCTCATTTTTCAAAATTCACGTAAAATAAATATTGTTTTTTTTAAGGGTTAACTCGATTTTTCTAAATTAAATATAATTTCTATTATAGCGATAAATATTTTTTGACACATTTTCAAAATTAGGAAAACTTAATTAATTAATGAGCTGCTAATTTATATTAATTTTATTTTTAGAATCACTAATTTTAACAAATAAGCTAGTCTTGCAAAATTATTATTTTTAATTTAATAAACTATGTCTATTTAATAAAGAAGAGGTTAAAATTTAAATGAATTTAATTTGAGCAATTTTGGCAATCCAAGTCCCCTTAAACCGGTCAATCCGTGTGTGCCACGTAGGCGAGCACATGGATTGTGCTTCTTAACTTTTAATCTCAACCCTCTATTTTAATCCAACAGCTTTAATTAATTCATCTTTTTAATATATATAATTATTACCAAATATATTATTAATCTTTTTTTTTAACCTTTGATTTTTATTAACCGTCCGATCAAACATCGAGATCAAACCAAAGACTAAAAGACCCCTACTCTACCACCACCGCCCTATACTCTGTTCTTCTTCCAAAATCACATTCACATTTTCATCTTACCCAAAGATCACCTCAACATCTTCTTTTTTCCAGAAAATCGGACGCTCCAGGCTCCTCTCCATCACCTCCCCCACGTGCTCCCCCATCCCCCTCGTCAGAATGGCTCTGGTCGTCGGAAAAACGCCTTATCAATCACTCAATGCTTTCAAATCCACCTGAAAAGGCGATTCTTGGGGGATTTTTCTCCCCCTTCATCATTAGTCCTCCCGTTTTGGCTTTTCAAGAATTCAAAGTTTGAATTCTTGAAGCCAATAGAGGTTGCGATTTTGGCAATAAAAAGGAGCCATTTGGTTCCTTCTAAGGACGAGAAAAAAAAGGATCCGGAAATCAGTTAAAAAACATCCAAAAATCGACGGGAAAAATCCATCAACAAACTGAAAACATCCAGAAAATCATAGAGTTTCAGAAATAAACAAAAGGGTAACACAAAGCTTTTAGAGTTCGAAAGTTCGGTTCTGAATTCGAGTTTTGAGGAAGTTAGGAGTCGAAATCTCTTGACGTCAAAGCTCTTGTTTGCTGCTCCAAAAGAGGTACATTTTTGTTACTCTTTCGCTTTTATCTTGTTTGTTACGAATCAAACTGATCTGAGTTGTTGTATGTGAAATAGTGAACTGTTAATTTGAATTAGTGTCTTATTTTCGCCATGACTTATCTTATTCTGAAAACTAGCTGAATCACTGTTTCGTTTTTATTCAAAATAGTTTGAATGTTCATTGTTATAGAACCTCATTATGTTAGACAAATCTTTGTCCTATTATTCTTGCGCTTATTTTCGAGTACAAATCAATAGTTGCGGCCTGGATTAGTAGAGTTTAATTTGTTATGATCGTCTTGCAGAATGAATGATTCTTTCGTTTCTATTCATTTGGTTTTCCCTTTTGGTATTAGAGGTTGTCCAGGTTTAGTTTGGTTGTGTAATTGTGTTGTTTTCCAGGAATTGTTGGTACTGTTTGTCGTTTGCTGTCAGATAGTATTATGACATGAACATGCCTCATCTAAGTTATATTTGTCTAAACACATACAGTTAAGACCATTAGAGTCATCCTAATCTGTCTTGTTACACCAATTTTTTTTAGCTTTAGTTTATTGGTTCACCTTTTAGCTAAAAATATTTAAGTTAGAAAGTTTGGAATGTGTTCGCTGCCCAAATATCTGCATGTTAAACATTTTTGACATGGATTGATGAATATTTGCACGTTAAAATCTTTCTCCCTGTATCAATCAAGTTTTGGGATGGTAAATATTTCCCCTGTTTTCAGTTTTAAAATGGTGGCATGATACTTTATTATCGTTCTGCTCTAAATTAGTCTTAATATGAATTAGCACTCAAATGACTAAGCAGCCGCTCGACTTTCTGCCCCCTATTTGTTTTAGACTTTTGGTCTTAAAGTTAGTAAAGAAGAAAAGAAATTTTAATTTTGTTGATCAGAACATGTGAAATAACTCATAACCAATAGCATTTCTTTACTCTGTCTACTTGGTGTATTTTAGTTAGTAATGACTTTTGTTGGTTGTCCAATGATGCTTTCACGATGCTTCTCTTAGATATTAAAATGGGCATATGGACGGTTTAGATATCTGGACGTACGATAGAACATGAACAAATCTATGAATACAAATGTCTCTTTCTATTTACTAAAGTGCACTACTTATTTGCTGAAAATTGGCAGATTTCAAATTGCACATTGTTGTTGTCTCATCTTATTGTGAAATACATGAGATTAATTTTTGGTCTGCTAGCTTGTCCTAAGTTTTTTTTTTATTTTTTATTATTATTTTTTGCACATTAACTAGTTGTCTGTAAAATATGGAAACTCGCGGCTGCTTATGTTGTTAATATAAACTTGAGTTGAATCGGCTTAAAAAGCGCAAGACATGTTTATATTTCTGCCTTTGAGTTTTACAGCGATTTCGTGAGATGATTTGTGTTGCTCTCTGCTGTTAAGTGACATTCATGTTTAGGACTTACCAACACTTTTCCTTTGTGTGTTGAATCGCAGATAGTAGGAAAGTGTTCTTGTCTTTCTTACGACTCATTTTGGTTGATCTGAAAACACATCTTAGACAACCCTTTTACTTGCCTGTAGTTTGGATCAAGAAGTTTAGGCTTGATAATAAACTATAATGAACTGACATCAACCTAAAATATTTTCTTATATATATGAAGAAAAATATATATGTGAAGTAGCAGCTCTCTTGCATCTAGAAGATGCCTTAACTTATTAAAATCTAAGCACATCTGCTTAAGATTGCTTATCCAAGAGTCTGCATACAGGCTGAATTAGAATGTTATTTTTTTTGATAAACTCTTTTCATATTTATAATATTGACGGCTTGTTGTATTAATTCATAGTAAAAATTACGTGCTAACTTTCCTATTTTTTTTATTTTTGTACATGTACACTTGGGAGCGCATTTGGAGTTGTGTTATAACTCCATCTCTCTCCAAATTAGAGAAGCTAATGACAACCTGCATTATCGCTCGTGTCTAGCAGCCTTTTTCGCGTCAATAGTGTCCAACGCTTCTTTCTCACTTCAAAGTTTCATGTGCTTTATCTAAATATATGTGTTGCTATTTTCGACTAACATTTTCCATATTAATGTTTTTCGTATTTATATTTATGCTTGCTTTTATTTTGTTTGGTTTGGAACAACTAAGAACGATGGTAAAGTATAGTCGTTCACCCCCACATCCCTTTAGGTATTGGGTTTATTATAGTTATTTAGTTTAGAATGACATTTTTCAACTAAATTTATTTGTTACTTGACACATTTTTGATGGTTATGAAAACATATCTTTTAAAGAAGTTCACACGGGGAATAATATTTTTAACTGTTGTGAATTTATTTTCAGATTTTTTCTCTTTATAAACAAGTATTTAAAGTACAAGTTTTTAGCAACTTAAAGTTTGATATTTGGGTCTCAAAAGTGCAGATTTTGGTGGTTCAAAGTGCAGATTTCAAGGTTAAATATATCACCTTTCTTGAGAGTTTAAGAGTGGTATATTGAGTCTCAAAAATGCAGCGTTTTGAGCTCAAAAAGTGCAGTGTTTTGAGCCCAAAAAGTACAGCGTTTTGAGCTCAAAAGAGTGCTGAATTTGAGCTCAAAATGTGCATGATTTGAGCACAAAAAATGCAGATTTTTAGCTTAAAAAACTGCACCTTTAACAAGCTTTACAAAGCAGTTTTTTTTTTTCAAGTTTAAAAAATTATTTTGCATAACTTAAAGTATAGATTTTTTGAACTAACCGTTATTCTTCGAGATTTTAAAAGTACAATAGTTTGGGGTCCAATGGTGCTTTAAACACTACTTTCGAAAGGAAGAAGAAACGTCATTTTAAAAGACTAAAATGGATGTTATAAAGCTCGCTAGAATCGTTACCTTTTTAGTCTTAAAAACACACGGCTTAAATTATTCGTTCCGAGAAGGACCAAAATATTCATTAGCTTTATCTATAAACTCTCACTTAGGATAAACTCTCACTTAGGACTTTATGTTCAGGAAAAACTTATCCTTTAAAACTCTCAAATGATTTTGAAACTAGCGTAAGGCTAAAATTGGTACCGTTTTAGATTATTTTATTTTTTTAATAAGTAAATAAATAAGGAAGTAGGTCTATATATTTTAGGGAAAATTGTGCATAATGGCAAACTATTAATTTAAAATAAATAATATAACTACTGTTTCATTTATTTCCTTTGAGTAGCTACAGTTTCACATATCTTGCTACTACTGACGGGTCTCACGATTTGTATAGGTAAATAAAAAGAAACGGAAGTTATTCCTTTTATACAATTCACTTCATCTCCTTCCTCTCTCCCATACCCTTCAATTTCTCCTAAATTCTCTCCACAAAATTAGTTTGAATTTCAAATCTTCACCACTACGCTCTCAATCGCGACTTCAAAAATTTCAGGTACTGCCAAAACCTGTCTATATTGATTTTTTTTTCCAATTTTTCAGATCCAAGTTTGAAAATGACCCAATTAGAATGGATGAAATTATCACAAAGTCAAATACAAAAGGCGAATCTAGTTCAACAGAGAAGAGGAAAGCAAAATCAATTGATTCTACCAGTGATCAGTCAAAATCATCTGAAGACAATGTCCCTGGCTTAGTGGACCGGATGGATCTGAAGAAGTTAATGTATATGTATAAACAATAATTATTGAGTTCTATTTTATGATTATATAATAAGCCCATTTGTATATATGTAGTAATACTTTCTCAGATTTATTATGTTTATTTGTTTGTTTTTACAGTATTTGTATAATTTTTTGATTATTTGTTGTATACACCATTATCATGCATATGAATTTCCTTTATACAATTATATGTTGTATAAAAATTAATTGTATATATATAACAATTGTTTGTATATAATTTGTTGTTTGTATATGTGTCATAGTTATATATATGTGGTAATTTTGTTTATATACAATTACTATGTTTTAGTTTTAGTTTGTTTATACAGATTCTATAAATTTTGCACAAAAGACACTGTATATACAAGTAGCAGTAGATATTAGCATTTGTTTGTATATAATTTTTCGTTTGTATATTTTCCATAGTTATACATAACAATACATGTCTGTATAATATCTTTAAGTATATATATGTAGTAATTTTGTTTATAAACAATTACTATGTTTTAGTTTGTTTATACAGATACAATAGAATCCCAACTAATGAAGAAGTCATAGAAGGAAAGAAATCCAATTAAAATATAATGTGCGTGAGTTTAGCGATTTTCTTCTTTTTTTTTGTGACAGAAATTAACGCATTTTTCTTTATTTATTTTTTAAAATCAAATTGTATATAAATTGGCAAGATTATCAAAATATACATATTAGAAAATCACAACAAAAAAAACATATATTTATACAAATTATAGCCAAGTCAATTTAATATACAGATTTTAAATATATTTTATACAAAGTATATCTACATATACAAATTACAACCATATACAAATATTCAATTGACAAGCCTAACATAATAGGCATATACTTATACATATTGTATATAATATACAAACTAAATTATCACAACAAAACACGAACCTGCATTGAATTAATATGCAAGTTCACAAAAATTGAACCACAAAATATAAGATTATACAAAACGGACTAAATCATATACAGATTCCACGTATATACATATACATAGAGTATGTGTATATATAAACTACAACTACAAATAAATATATAATTGACAAGCATAACATAAAAGACTTATACATATACAAATTGTACACAATATACAAACTAAACTATCAGATATACAAACTAAACTATCAGAACTAAGGACGAATTGACACTGTATATATATACAGTTTCATTGTTCATTCATAAATTCAAATTAACGACAACAAATATACAAATCAAAACAAACAACATAGATTACTATCATAATATACAATCCTGTAAATTAATGACTTTCAAAAAATAAATCTACTTTCAAAAATGAAGGATAAACAACAATATCTTCCGCAACATTATAGAATCACATTTTTTTGCAGAAATAAACAGATGATCTTACTCGAATTCGAAAAATACTTTCAAAAATGAAGGATAAACAACAATATCTTCCAGAACATTATACAAGCACAATTTTTTTGCATAATTCAACGGATGATCTTACTCGAATTCGAACAATGATTGCGACTATATGAGTTAGAATCTATTACATCTAAAAAAAATACAATTCAGATTGTTCATTCACTTGATGAATGTTTAAAAGCAAAAATGAGTTTCAATACACGAAAAACACCAATTTCGATATGTAAAAAGTAAAATCAAAGCATTTTTCGGCATTAAATACATTTTACTTCCTCTTGTTATCTCTAAAATTGATTTGATCTCGATTGCTTGAAGAGAATCACCAAAACTTGATCGATGTGATTTACCCAGTTACAATGGAGTCACTACTGATGAAGAAGTCGTAGAAGGAAAGAGATCTTTTTGCGTGAGTTTAGCAATTGTCATCCTTTTTTGTAACATAATTTACAGCCTTTTATTAAATTTATTTAAAAAATAAAATTGTATATAACTTCAAATGAATCCTGAAATATACAGATTAACAGCTTCATAGCAAACATAAAATTTCCTATGGAACGCAATTATGCAAACTATAGCTATAGCATACAAATAGAATTTTTTATCTTTGCTATACCTAAAATTTCCTCTATACTTTATTAACAAAAATAAATGTATAACTATAGAATAAGTCCCAATAGTTAGGTACATTTTATATTCTTGACATCACCCCTTTATGAAAGTATATTTGCTATTGTCACTTTTTTTTTTTAAATCAAATATTACTAAAACATTTTTAACATGTTATTTCAAGATTTTAGATATGCCAACAGGTTCAAATACAAGGTACATACATATATATGTCATATGCAAAAAGGTACACATCCTATATATGTTTTTTTTTTCTCTACATGTAACTTATTATTTTGATACATTTCATATTTTTTTTTTCATACCTACTATCACTTTTACAGATGTTACTTTTTTTATTTTTTTTATATAATTTATAAATCCATACACTTTAACATACACATTATTTTACTACATGTTTGCAACTCGACTACTATATCATTTTATTTTATTTTCTTTCACGTCTTAATTCTATATATAAATTAAACAAGAAATTTTTATATCATTTGAACTCAACATTTATTTTGGATACATTTATATAAAACACATCTATATTTTCCAACATATAAAATTATCATACATTTTAGTACATTTATTTATTTACTACCGTATGATAAACATTTACTATTAATTTTATAGACATATATATGTCGTACCTTGTATTTTACCCTTTTTTTCTAAAAATAATAAAATTTACTTACCATTGATTTTTAAAGAAAAAATAAATAAATAACAAGTTTTCCTAATTATATTTTTCTAAATTGAGTTTTAAGGACTATCTTCGGATAGGCTCTGAGGGATACTTAATACCTTCCCCTCGAGTAACCAAAACCCTTACTCAGAATCTCACTGGTTTCACAAATCAAAACAGAGTTTACACTTACATATAAAAAAATGGTTTTCTTAATATTTCCCTTAAAATTTAGGTGGCGACTCTAACACAATTTTTTTTTTCAAAAATCAGAGTGACAGCCATATTATGTTGTGAACTGTTTCGAAATAGGGGTGCATTAGTCTCCATGAAGGAATGCATTGTTCAACATCCAGTTGAAACATATCCCAACCCCTTTTAATAGCTATACTTATTAAAGTCCTAATTGTCGTCAACTGGGGAGAAAGTCTCATTGTAATCAATGCCAGCTAATTGAGTGTATCCCTTCACAACAAGTCTATCTTTCAACCTTTCTATTGTGCCATCAACTTTATGTTTAACTTTGTAAACCACCTGCATCCAATGGACTTCTTCCCTATGGGCAGTTTAACAAGGTCCCAAGTGTCATTGGCATAAAGAGCTTTAAATTCTGATGTCATTGTTGCATGCCAAGCAGGATCAAGTGATGCTTCATCATAAGAATGTGGTTCATTGTCATGTAAAAGACTTTTAACTGCTTGTTGGCTATTCTGTCCAAGACATGTGAGGGGCAGATAATTTTCAGAAAAAACAAAGTGAGAAAAAGGTGCTGAAGGTGTTGAGGATTGGTGTTGTAAGGAGGGCAGGTAGTGGTTATATTCTTTCAGGTAGGTTGGTGTAATGTTAGGTCTACTAGACCTTCTCAGGTTTGGTATTTGATCTAGATGTTGAGTAGTGGTGTTGGGCAAGGGGTGATCAATAGAGGTTTGGTCATTTAGTGGTGCAGGATTAATATTCAGTGAATGAACAAAACTTGGAGGTGGTGGTGTTTGTGAAGGTACAGGTAAACAATGACAACAAAAGTGGTGTCATCATCCAACACAGAGGTTTTGCTAAAGACACCATAAATGAAATTTAACATGCTTGGATCAATATTAAATTTTTCAATGCTGTTGCAAAACTATGATCAGACTCAGACTCATAAAAAATAAGAGAAAAAATATTTTCATGGAATGTCACATCTCTGGAAACATGTATCTTCTTGGTGCTTAGGTCCAGAACCTTATAACCCTTTGTATTGAAAGGGTATCCAACAAATATGTAAGGTGTGGTTCTTGGATCAAATTTAGTTTTGTCGCTTTTTAGGGTAGGGAATCATAGACACCCAAAAGACCTAAAGTGGGAGTAAGTAGGATTTTGGTGGTAAGGCATCTCAAAAGGTGTTTTGTTATGAATTACTGAATTGGGAAGTCTGTTTAGTAAGTAGGTGGCTGTCAAAATACATTCTCCCCAATATGTAGTGGAGAGTTTGGACTGATACAACAGTGCTCTGGCAACCTTTAAAAGGTGCTTGTGTTTCCTTTCCACAACACCATTTTGTTGTGGTGTATAAAGACAAGTCTTTTATTGTATTATTCCCTTGGTTTGGAAGTACATGTTGGTTTCATTGTTAGTGAACTCTGTATCATTATCAGTTCTTATTGACTTGACATTGGTGCTAAACTGATTTTCAATCTGAAGGATTTTACAACATGAAGGGTGTTGCTTTTGCAACTGAGGAGGTGAATTCATGTTGATCTAGTGAAATTATCAACTATGGTCAAAAAGTATTTGTAATTATTATGTGCTGGAACATGATAGGGTCCATATGAAGGAGATCAAAAGGGTTGGTGTTGGAAACAATGGTTTTAGTTGGAAATGGGAGTCTGGCCTGCCTTGCCATGGGACATATGGTACATGTAAAGGGCTGTTTGGGTGAAAAGTTTATGGGAATAGTGGGAATGCCTTTCATTTTAACAAAGGGGACATGACCTAGCCTATTATGCCACAAGTGATCAACATTGTTACCATGAGACATGCATGACATAACATGATTATTTAAGATAGGAACAACAGCATTAGAAGTACAAACAGGAAACACAATATTATTCTTCAAACATGTGGATCTTACAGGTGAGGCAGTACAACCTGTCATACTAGAAGTATCATGTGAAGTACTACATGAGTTCTTAGGAGAGACATTAGTAATTGGTAAAAAAGGAAAACAAGTAGGTAAAGAACTAGGTGCACTAGCTGCAATACAAGAAACATAAGTTGATGCAGCAGGAGGGGAAGTGTGGCATTTTGAGCATAGAAAATAAAGTCCATTGTGTGCTCTACCAATCTCCAGAGGGCTCTTCAGTGAAGGGCCCTGTATCAGACAAGAAGAATTATTGAAACTGACAGTCCCTTTTAAGTTCAAAATCAAGCAGTGTACTGAAATTAAGTTGAATTTGAAACTATGTACAAACATTACTTTATGCAAATTGAGTGAAGAATTCAGACATGCATCACCAATTTCTATCACTTTTACTTTGTAACCATTTGAGAGAGTAATTAGGAAAGGATGGGGCAAAAGTCTAAGGTTAATGAGAAGTGACTTTGAGAAGGTCATGTGGTGTGTTGCCCCTGAGTCTATGATCCAAGAATCAACATGAAGTTTTAGGCATTTACATGATAAATTCCCAATAACAGAAAATGAGGAGTAGCAAGCTAGAATACCTACAAAGTTGACAGCTCCACCATTGGGATTGCTCGCAGTTTCCCTTGTAGTATTGTTGCTTCCTTGAACCTGGATGTGTTCCAACAAGCTCACCAACTGATTGAATTGTTGTTGAGTCAGTGCTTAGCTTGATTGTTCATGCAATTTTCCCTTTCCCTTGCTCATTTCATTAGTCTTGGCAGGAGTATCACCCATCAGTTCTTCAGAGAATCCATGAGCAATGGCTGCTGTTCCGGCATTCTTACCCTTAGTGAACTTAAAGTCAGGAGGGAAACCATGGAGTTTATAACACTTGTCTTTGATGTAGTCAGTCTTCTTACAATACTCACAAAAGAGAGTGGACTTATTTGGAGGTATACTAGTTCCCCCAGTGTTCTTATAAGGGGTGTAGTTAGTCCTAAAGTTGGTGCTGGTACCAGCAACATTCACATGAAAAGAAGCTGAATCCAAATTGAACTTGTTGTGAGGTCTGACCTCCCTCTGTTTCTCCTCTTGAACAAGAATTGAGAAGGCTTGAGCCATGGTGGGCAATGGATTCATCATCAAGATGTTACATCGCACAATAGTGTAAACTTCATTCAGTCCCATTAGGAACTGAATGAGTCTCATATCTTGCTCAGCTTTGTGCATTTTTTATTTACCACCACAAGTGCACAAACATGTGCATTGTGAATTAGTGTCCAAGGCACTAAGCTCTTCCCATAGTTTCCTGATTCTGGTATAGAAACCAGTGATATCTAGGTTCCCCTGACTAAGTTCGTTGATTTCACAGTGCAATTGAAACAATTTAGCTCCATTAGTTTGATCGTACCTGTCCTCCAGTTCATCCCAAAGTTCTTTCGCATTGTCTACGTACTGCAGGCAATCTCTGAGATCCTTGGATAGGGAATTCGATAGCCAAGATGTCACCATATCGTCGCACCATTCTCACTGAGGGAAGGTATTTGAATCTGGAGATGGTTTCTGTATCTTGCCATTGATGAAACCTATCTTATTTTTTACAGATAATCCACGAAGAACAACTCATCTCCATGAGCGATATCTAGATCCATCGAATAGAACTGGAACAATTGTGGATTCGGCATTTTCAGATGGATGAACATAAAATACACTGGTCAGATCTGCAAAAACATGAATTGGAGCTTGATTCCCAGTCGAAGTCTCTTCCTAAGAGCTATTTTGTTCCATAATGTGCAAACAGATCTGTTTGTGAGTGAAAAAGAAAGAGAAAAGCAAAAATTGGTGATGAATTTGCGAACACAAAAAATCAGCAGGAATTGAATCGTTAATGATGAAAATTGAATCGTTATGGCTCTGATACCATATTATATTTAAGCAGAACTTATGGAGAATGTCAATTCTCCATTGATGAATGTTGAGCTAAGCTTTAAGAGAGAACAAAAAAGAAGAAAATCTCTGCAATTTGGGAATAAAAACTTGACTTCATTCAATGATCGATGTACTGTATTTATACAAAACAATATTAAGAAGATTCTAGAAGCTAACTAATCAACCTGCACAGTATTCAAGGAATAACCAATCTAACTAACAAAATCATGAAAGGTTAACTAACTTATAACTAACTGACTCTGCTCAGCTAAAAACTAATTATAAAACTAATTACATTTTGAATAAAATATAAACTATATATCTCAACAAGACTGTATTGTATTGTATCGTATCGTATTATATTGTTTTAGTGAATTAATATTGTAACTTTGCTTTTGGATGCAAGGTAAATTAGAGAAAGTTAGGTATGATAATCCTTGAGATCTCGATAATCCTTCTTTAATTGGTAGACTTTTTAGCTTTTTGTGATCAGTGATGTATATATTTGGTGAACCTGCTCGGTGTGCTTAGCCAATTCCATATTTGTTATAAGTTATTAATTAGCCTTTTCATTACTATTGTGAAGTAGTAAATACATTGAGTAAAAACTCATTCACATCGGAGTGTTTATATCAATTCAATATTGTTTGACATATGTTGAAATATACAAATTTATCGTTTAATCATGATTAAATATTATATATTTTTATTTTATTAAATTATATTAATTTAGTGTAAAAATTTGTACATCAATTATAATAAATATTTTAAAAATTCGCTTCATACACTCAATCGAGCTTAATATTAAGTCTTACTGCAGTGTTCATATTTCTAGTTAGAAAGAAAAATCAATTGGTTTTCTTGAAATAAAATAATTACTTTTGTTTTAATTATAGGAAATGCAAAAGTAGAATTTAAAAAAAATGGATTTAAATAGGGATAATTGTACAAAATGACAAACTAATAATGTTAATTAAATGAACTAACTACCATTTCAGTTATTTCCTTTAATAAGCAAAATCTTGGTCACTTTGCTATTATAGGGCCCCATCGATTTGTATAATTTATTAAAAAAATAAAACAAACATTTTCCTTTTCCCTTTCTTTTATATAATCTCTTCTCCTATTTCCTTCATATTCTCCCAAATCTTCTCCCCAAATACAATTTCAAATTACAAATTTCTCCAACACGTCCTCATCTCGTTTTCAAAAGAGAAACGTTACTTCAAAAATTTCAGGTACCACCAAAACTCATCTCATTCTATTAATTTTTGTTAATTTTTTTCAATTTAAATGTTTTTGTATATATAACTTATTTTTTTCAGTCATTTACTGTATAATCATTATTTTTTACATTTTTTGTGCTGATTCATGTCTTATACTATTTGCTTATACAATTGTGGTTGCATAAATGTATAATATTAGTAGTTATTGTATAATGTTCCTTTAAACATACACATTTGCTCACACTTATACACTTATTTTTGGGTCAAGTAAAAAAGGAAAGATAAAACTGACGTTTATACCAGTGGCGGACCCAGGATTTTCGTTCAGGGGGTTCGAAAAATAAAAGTATAAACGTGTAAATAAGCCAACAAAATAAAATTTCAAGGAAGTAGTAGTATATAGTTTATAGGTACAAAAAGTTAGTTTCGTTACAAGAAATCTGAAACTAACATGAGTGATTACAGTGAAACAAAAAGTTAGCCCTTTACAATATGTCAATCTAGAACTAGGATGCTAAGTAGAGCAAAAAATGGAGCTAACTAGAACAAAAAAATTAGCACTTCGTAATGTCTTACTCTAGGACTAGAGTGCTAACTACAAACTCCAAAAAGAGGTCAGTGCTAATACTTCTCAAGCACGTTTACAATACTATTCGACGAGGTTTCATTGCTTGAAAATACAAAATAATATCATCCGTTGAAACATCCTTAAACACATCTTTCTCCATAAAAGGAACCATGCAACCGCTCAAGAAGTCATCATTCATTTGACTTCGCAACTCATTCTTAATAAATTTCATTCCCGAAAAAGCTCTTTCAACGGATACAATGGCAACTGGCAGAAGCAAAGCAAATTTAACCAAACGAAATATAAGAGGATAACATGAATGTTTTTTTTGTCTGAACCAATCTTTTTGAAAGATCACAAAGCCCATGTAAATCAGAGAACCTTTTATCGATATCACGGACATCAATAATGTAATTTGCTAGTTGATTCTCAAGTGCACACATGCTAAGTTCATCAAAGTCATCAGGATATAATTCAGTCATTCTCATTATTTTCTGGATATCAAAACTTGAAAATGAGTCTACCGGATTCAAACAAGCAACTCCATAAAACAACTCGGTTGTCACCTCATCAAAACGATCATTGAGTTCTTGCAATTGCCAACCAATTATTTTACAAAATACTTCAACACGATAATGATGAAAAACAGTATAATCAGCAGATTTACGTCGTGATCTTCCAGAATTAACATACGGCTCATCAAAATTAGGCACTACAATATTATACTTGATACAAAATGCAGAAACCTCAACAACAAATAAATCCCATCTTTCATTTTCCCTCAACTCTTGCAGCCTTCTCTTGGCCACTTTAACAAGTAGCATGGCATTTGCAATGTCTTGCTCCTTTTTTTGTAAACATGTACTAAGATCATTAGTAATTCCTAAAACTTCTTTCATCAAATGCAACATGAATGCAACCTCATAAGTTTGAACAATTCTGATATATCCTGTTGCCCTGGATCTTTCATCCATAGAATGTGCAGTTTTAACAATATTATCAAGAATGTCCATAATTGTACCAAACTTGAGAATAAAACAATTAAAAGATTTGAACTGAGATCCCCAACGAGTATCGCAAGCTCTAGAAATACCAACTTCTTGATGCAAGCCTCTACCCGTTTTAAGCTCACCCATATCAAAAGCTTCTTAAATTTTTTTTTTTTGAAATTCTCGATAATCATCCATATGTTTATAAGAAGCCGCCAAAACATTAAAAATATTTGAAACCAAATGAACAAGTTCTCCAACTTGAAGACATCTTTTAGAAACACCAACAAGAGTTAATTGAAGTTGATGAGCAAAACAATGTATGGAATAAGCCGATCTACTTTCTTTCTTAATCAACATCTTAAGGCCATTGATATCACCTTGCATATTACTTGCTCCATCATAGCATTGTCCACGCACATAAGATAGACTCAAGGAATGTTGAGAAAGTAAATTGACAATTGCTTCTTTTAGAGATAAAACACTAGTATTTTTAACATGAACAAAGTCAAGAAGTCTTTCCATCACAAATCCTCTTCTATCAACATATCGTAAAACAACCGCCATTTGCTCCTTGCGTGAAACATCAAAAGATTCATCAACCAATAAGGAAAAATAATCACCATTTAGTTCCTTTATGATGCCCTTAATTGTTTCAATCTTGCAAGCAATTACAATATCTTTTTGAATTTTTGGACAAGTCATTTGGTCATTTTGAGGAGCATTTTCCAATACAAACTTACGAACTTCATCACACTTTTTGAGCATAAAATGAAAGAATCTCAAAGAAAATTACCTACTAGTTAAAGTGATAATTTAGATTCATCATGACCTCGAAATGTCAAGCCTTGTTTCACAAGAAATCTTACTACATCAATTGAAGCTGCTAAGCGGATCTGATACCCATGCTTATCTTGATTAAATTGTTTCTCAAATGAAGCATGAATGGATTGTTGTTGTCGCATTAGATCTTCACATTTTCTTTTTGACTGATTGTGAATGCTAGTATGCCCACCAACATGTGTTTGCAAACTGCTTTTTTATGCCAACTTCTAAACTCCACACTCGAAAATGTTTCACCTCCGCCTTGAAGATTGTTATTTTGCTTGAATAAAATAACAATACAAACAAAAGGTTGCATCTTTACTTATACTATACTCTAACCAATCAGGAAATTCATCAAACCATTTATGATTAAAACGACGCACATCTCCAAAAATGTTTGTTTGTGGAAACTCTCTTAATAGAGGTTGACAAGGTTTTTTTGGAGATAAGCTCTTCTAATAGCGTCACGATGATTTGGATGATATTCCAAGATTTGAGTTCTTTCACCTGGATCAGCCTTTAAAGAACTTGAATCAAATTCTTGAGAAGAATGTGATGCTACTTCCAAATGATTAGCATTTTCTTCCCGATTAGGTTGATTCTGAGCAATAGAGTTTGAATTGGATACTTTAAAAAAGTACTTCTCCATTGACTATGAATCTATACAAAATAGTTAATTGTTAAATGCATTAAAGATAACTTTTTACAAATTACATTAGATATTACCATCAAAATTCAAATGGTTCATCAATCTAGTTACGACTATCAAAGAAAGAATAGAAAAAACAATCAAAAAAATTTCACAATTTAAAATGAAGATAGTCAATATTCAATCAAGAAAGACAAACTTTTCAAGAAAATGGAGAGAAAAACTTACCTTGGAGAAAAGACAAACAATCAACTCTTTTGATTTTAGCTTTGAGCTTCCACTTCAGATAATCAGAGATACTACAAGTCTACAACCTTAAAAAATAAAGACCCATTTAATTTCTTGAAAATTGAAAGAAAAGAAGAAGAAGAGAAAAGGGCTTTTACCTTTTAAGCAATAAGCATGAGTTTTGATTTTTCATTTCGAATTGAATGTGAGATCCAAGCATGAAGTATCAAGTATGAAACAATCAACAATAGAATATTATGGTAGATGATTTTAATATTTGAGTTTTTAGTTGGGGAAGAACAAGAAAGTGATTTAGGGATTTGGAAAGTGAAAAAGTTATTAGCTTTTAGGAATGGGAGTATGGGACCCTTGAATTTTTTGAGTTTAACACCACATTTTAGCACATTTTATTTTTTAAAAAAAACATGAAAATCGGAACTGGAACTAAAAAAAAAAAAAAAACTAAAAGTAAAAAACTAAAAAATAAAACGCTAACCTAGGGATTTGATCCCTGGACGTCAGGCTTAACTTTGAAGGGAGTTGCCACTGGGCTATCTCCTTCACTTTGTCATTGAGAGGGTTCAAAATATATATATCCACATAAATCCAGAAAATTCACCTTATATATACAGTGTAATTTTTTATTGAGGGGGTTCGGGTGAACCCCTTGGACAACACGTGGGTTCGCCCCTGTTTTATACTGATCACAATGATAAAACTGAAGTTGTTGTTTGTGGGTCATTGGACTGTATAATTATGTGGGTCATTGGACTGTATAATCATTATTTTTATATTTTTTGTGTTGATTCATGTCTTCTATTGTTTGCTTATACAATTGTGTTTGTATAAATGTATAATATTAGTAGTTAGGAGCCGTTTGGTTGCTGGTTAGAGTTATGCAGGTATTAGAAATACATGTATTAGTTATGCATGTATTAGTAATGTAGGTATTAGTTATGCAGGGTTTAGTTATGCAGGGTTTAATAACTTCTTTGGGTGTTGGTTTGTTATGTTAAAAGTTAATAAACATTATATACTTCTTAAAAATAAATTATTTGTCCTATTGAGTTTGACAAATTTATGGACGGTCAACTGCAGCTAGAACCTTTTACATTGCAACCCAAGTTCACTAATTCCATGCTTTCACCGCTTCAAAAAACACTAGAACCTTTTACATTGCAACCCAAGTCCACTAATTCCATGCTTTCACCGCTTCAAAAAACACTAGAACCTTTTACATTGCAACCCAAGTCCACTAATTCCATGCTTTCACCGCTTCAAAAAACACTAGAACCTTTTACATTGCAACCCAAGTCCACTAATTCCATGCTTTCACCGCTTCAAAAAACACTAGAACCTTTTACATTGCAACCCAAGTCCACTAATTCCATGCTTTCACCGCTTCAAAAAACACAAAAGGTAAAAGATAAAGTAGAAGAAATAACGAGTGGGACAAATTCTCATCTATAAGGCATGTAAAGAATGTTCAATTTCATATCAATTACTCAATGTGAGAAATTTTAGCAGTAACTAAGCTCAAGTAGATGCTATAGTTGAAATGACTGGAAACATATTGTTCTATTGTGCAATATCAAATTCTCTGAAAAGATGAACAATCATTCTAGATCTAGAAATGTGTAAAGATGATCTGAAAGTTTTCTAAAAAGAAGTGAAGTATATTTGATTGAGAGTGAAGGGTAGAGTTGTCAATTTGTATTTTTATTCATGTATTAGTTATTCAGGTATAACTTATTCCATCTACTATAAAAAAAAAAGACTGACTAGCGAATATACAGAAAGACACATTCGTAGCCAACTAAAATTTTGCTACGGACTGTAATTTTATAAAGTTTTTGCTATAACATACAATTAGCAATTTTTAATTTGCTATACGTAAAAATTTCTCATTTAAATACGAGTAAAGCCCACTTATTAAATAGAAAGTTGCCAACATGAAAAGTTTAGGCCCAAAAGTGACCCAAGTCCAAAACAAAACAAAGTCAACAAACGGATGATAAGTTCATAAAAACAAAAAAAGGAAATTAAAGGACGTAGAATTGTTTTCATGATGTTGTCTAGATTTAATTTTATCAAAGAAAAGGAAGAATGTGATGTTATAGAGAGAGAAAGGATGGTGAGAGAGAGAAATGAATGTTAGTAATACTAACTCTTAAATATTGAATTTTTTGGGGAAGATCATATGAATTTGATACGAAGTAATTAATATTATGTCATATTTAAAATACTTTTAAATTAATTAATTCAAAAATAATAAAATTGATAATTTACTGGACGATTGTGGAGCTCAATTTATCTTCACCAAACAAGGTACATAGCTTGAAAAAGCATGAAAATTATATTTTTGATTTATGTGTGTCATTGTTATACAAGATTCATGCTAATCTTCACTATATGATTTCACTTTTATCGAATATTTCCCAAAGGGACAAGAACACACACTTAGGTTGAGGATAGTGAATGATAAAGTTCATGAATAAGATGATCCATCAAGGGACTTTTATGCACGAGCTACTTATTGCGGGGGCTTGTTGATGGCCAATTATTGATAAGTTTTGCACAAACTATTTCTATTTTAGGATGATTTTTAATTTTGTTTCTTTAATTAATAGTAATCATTGAATTTTTTCCCCAATTGGTCATTTAATTTTAAAAAATGTAAGCTAAAGTATTCTTAACTAGTGCCTTGTCCAACAAAAAAATAAAAAATTAAGAGATATAACTTTGTGAGTTCTGAAGTTGAATTTATGATTTGTTATAAGACATATATGTCTTAAATTTTTTTTCTTGTAAGACATAACTTGTGTGTTGTGAATTTTATCTTGAGATTTTTCAATGTTAAAGGCATTTTTGGACACTTTTTTGTTACTTAATGTGTTGAAGAGAGAAAAAATAAATTTAATGGACAAAAATTAAAAATCATCTTAAAATATGAGCATTCATGCCAATGACCCATTTGTTGTGAGGTCGTGTGGAACTTTGTTTGAGAGCGATTATTGAGGTGTGTGAGTAAAATTTCATATTAATAATTAAAAATATTGTGAAGCTATATATAAAACATGTGAATATTCTTAATATAGTGTATAGTTTTTTTTATAAAAAAAAATTCACTCAAGCCTAAATTCAAAAGGTTATTAATATTTTATCATACTATATTAAAGATATATTTAAAATAATTTAGCACAACAATTTTGTCAAACTTCCGGTCAATTCAAAAGGATATTAATATGGAAAAATTACTCAAATACACTCTTATGTTTCCCTTATTTCTAATATTCCCTTCTATTTCTAAAAACCTCTAAAATCTCTTATTTCTCTTCTAATTCTAAATTATTTTATAATGTATCCGAGCTAGTTTTTAATGTATCCGAGTCACGACCCAGACCGTCGTGATTGGCACCCACACTAACACTCCGGTGTGAGAACCACTACTACAATTCAACCAAGCAACTAATCTAAAAACTAAGGAAATTAAGTTACAGAAGCAAGTTAAATACTAAGGAAATAAATAGCACTACAACAATAAAGGCTTTTAGCGGTAATTAATATGCACTTTAGCGGTAATACAAATTGCCACTAAAACTTTTACCGACATTTATTTAATGGGAAAATTGTATATAATAGCAAACTATTAATTCAAATTAAATACTATAAATATAGTTTGATTTAATTGTACCTCATAGCAAATTGTTGCTATTTCACCTCTCTCCTAGTGAATCTCGCTTGCCACTCTCGTTTTTTATACAAATGTAAGTGTATGAAGTGTGTTTGTGTTTGTATAAAGCGAGAGAAAATTGTATATATACATATATTTTTGTTCCCCTCTCTCCCCTCTCCCAGATCTCGCTCGCCACTCTCCCAAATCTCGCTCTCTCACTCGTCTCTCTCACTTTATACAAAAAACGCAAATTGTATAAAATACGTTTGTGTTTGTATAAAGCGAGAGAAAATTGTATATATACATATATTTTCGTTCCCCTCTCTCCCCTCTCCCAGATCTCGCTCGCTCACTCGCCTCTCTCACTTTATACAATTGATCTTTTTGTATATGTATAGCGAATTGTACATATATATGTTTGCTATGAAGCGCAATTATGCAAACTTTGCTATAGCATACAAATATGATTTTTGTGTTTGCTATATGTGAAAGTTGTTTTTATTTAATTGCCATTGGATCCAATATCGCTAAAGGCTTTAGCGGCAATTATAAAGAGTGCCGGTAAAGATACCAACTATTGCCGCCAAAAGGTTTCAATTCTAGGGGCATTTATTTACCGGAAATAACAATGGCCACTAAAATCAACTAGAATTTACATCTTGCATGATCACTAATGACGCACCTTATTGCAATAAAACTGCCCACAAATTGACAAATACTAATATTAAGAAATGACGTCCTTCATTAAAATCACAATAAACAAAAAAGTAACAATTCATTCATAATCATAATATGAAAAAAATTACACCACTTGATTCAAAAAGCTAATCTTATTCTAATTTCAATAATCTTCCATATTTCAAATCCCTAAACATCATAGAGTACATATCTATATCCTCTCATAAACCATTATCTCGTGTCCTCTCGGATGTCATCATTCCACATCAAAACAACAGGATACTCTGCACCAGATGTCTTCTTAGATGCTATCAGATCCACTGGATCTCAAATTGTCATGCAAAGATGAATTTCTTAGGCATAAGGAAATGTTTCACTTGTATTTATTTCCCTTTTAGGACCTTCAAATTTTCCCTTCAGACTACCTGAAGTTGTGTCCGACTCTTATATGCCCATCAATGCTTTCAGGAGAAGGCAACTGACCATCAGGACTAAAAGCCAGAATCTTTGTGATCTGCACCATATGTCAAAAAATAAAAAACTAAAAGGTATTTATATGAATAAGACGTATCTAATGCCATAAATCATTTGGATGATATATACGAGACAATTTTTTAATGCCAATCATTACTCATTTACCTTCTAACAACTTTAAACTAGAATCACCTTGACCAATCTTCTATACAAATTCTCTTTCGTCTCCACCAAATGTTTCCAACCAATTAGCATTTATCGGGCTGCAGCTAATAGCTTAGTGTCACGTCCCGCCACTTCGCAGTAGAATTTTGCGTCCGGATAGGGGCGGAAGGGTCTAGAGTTGTGGAGAGGTTTCCGGAAGACTCTAGAACCCTTTAGATTATTCAAGAAGGCTAGAGAATTCCTTAGAATTCTCTAGAATAATTTAGATAGTTTCAAGAAAGCCTTAGAATTCTCTAGAGGTATAGAGAATTCTAGAAGAGGGGCTTTTGTGTAAATATTAGAGGGACTTGTAAGTAATTTTTATTTGCACTTTAGTCCTTAGGATTTAGTATAAATAGGTGGTGCCATTCATTTGCAAGGCATCCAACCAAGAAAGCAACCAAGCAAGTTGTAAAGCATTCCTTCCAAGCTAATACAAAAGCCTTCTTCCAAAAAGCTCTCTTTAATCTTTCTAAGTCTTCCTTTACATTTCCTTAGCGATCTTAGCATAAAGGGCTTACTTGAGCTTACAAGATCGTGAAAGATTCGTGAGTAAGTTGTCAAGTGCCGCACAGAGTATTAGTAAGACTCTAAGTCCGTGACATTTGGCTTTCTGATCCTCTCATCTCCTCTCTATGGTCTTGTATCTCATCCCTTTCTAGTTACTTCTTTCTCGGTTTATCTTTCCTTAGTTAGTGTATTATTACTTTGTTATGCGTATTCTACCTTGTAACTTGTATTCACTGATTAATATATATAAGAGTGCTTTTGTTGGAATTGAGTTTGTTACAGCTAAAGTCTTTATCGGCATTAATTAAGTGCCATTAGATGCAATGTCGCTAAAGACTTTAGGGACATATACAAAGAGTGTTAATTGCCGCGAAAAGTATATATTTAGCAGCAATTAAGAATTTATTGTCACTATTGCTCATTTTTGTTGTAGTGGGAAACTCTTAATTGATGATAAGATACGTAGTATTTTAAAAAGTACAGGTAATAATAGTATATATGATAGTGAAGTATGTCTAATTACGTACCAGATTTGCAGCAGCAACACTACCATCAATAAGATTGAACTCAACTTGATTTCCTTTAGCATCATTAGTGACAAAATAATGTGGTGGAAAATATGTTGGAGCTGCAGCCGTGCTGTAGCATATGTCACACATCTTTGCATCCAACTCAGGAGAATTGGCTAACTGTGTATAAGTATAAGTTTGTCTAATTAGATAATTATTTCTAAAATCAGCAAGTCCGTGACATTAGGCTTCATTTATAAAGAGAAAAAGGTATTGAAACAGTTAAAATATAAAGTAAACAGTAAAAAAAATCCACTCCAAAGTACAATCTAGTTATAGTTCTATACCCAATCAGGAAGCATTGACTATAATTAACTCATGGAACTAGTCCAAAATCAATAAAAAATACATTTACCTAAAATCATTATGATGGTGAGAAAAACAATCTTATGTGAAGTATATTCAACTATCTGAATATTTGATTCAATTTTCTTATAGGGCAAATTTTTACATTAACGAGTGGAAAAATTTCAGCATACAAGAAACAATAAGGAAAACAAAAGTTTTATAGCACAAATATTCAAGGAGTCCTTCCACTCTCAAAATGTGAAGGCTTTAGATGCCTAAACAACATAGATTAGCTTGCTTAAAAGAAAAATATGATTAACGACATGCTCTATGTGCTAATAGAAATTTGAGGTACAGACCTGTCTTGCTCCAAATGGAGGTTGTGGTGGAGTCATGGTATCATATTAACCTGTAGCATAAAAAAGTATACAAATCAGAGGACAACAAACTCAACTTCTGATAGGATCATGTGACCTTTTTCATGACTAGTCATTATCTTTGCTGATAGAAGTTCCCAAGGAACAATGGCAAAACTAAACACACATGCTTTCTAGTTGTCAGACAGATGATTGATGATCTAAAAGGCAAATAACAGTTTAGCAGACCAAGTTTACAGTGGCATAAGATAGTTATGCACGTGGTAATATACTTCATATAAATTAGCCACAAAACGGAGCCCTTGGTGTTGATTAGATATCATCGAACAAGGTGGAGGAAACAAAGAAAGCACATGAGCAAGATCTTGTCTTAATTTGGGCGAGAATCTTGTAAGTTAACAAGAAAATTAATCCTATGTTTTTCTTAAAGAAAATTAATCTTATGTTTTATCTTAATTTGGGCAATAATCTTGTCTTCCAGGAACAATCTTGATCAAGAAAATCCTATCCAAACATCACCACTTTTCCAATTTTATATTGCACAAGTAAGACTCAACTCAAACTTACAAATTAATACTCGGTCAATCTCAGAAATTAGAGTCAAATGCAGATATCAATTTTCACTTGATCAAATTGTCCTACGCAAGATAAGAAATGCAAAACCTCTGAGAAAGAAAATCAACCTCAGCCAGAGAGTAAATTAACAAGCTTGGCTAGTAGAAACTCAAAGTTGCATTGAAACTACTCGTATACAATTGCAGATTGTGATCACAAATTTTAAACTCACCAAGATAGAGCAACTAAAACCTTATTCCAAGTTTACAGAGCTGAGTTTGTCAACTTACCAACTAGGAAAAACGTTTATTACATATGTCAAACTGCAGGATTAGAGCAACAACAAATAGCCGACCTCCAGTAGGTGTTATCTGTCATACCAGTTCCACCAGAACTCGAGCTCTAGTAGGTGTACCTTGTTGAATTACATCCAATTACTCAATCTAAGTTCACCATTAATGGTGTTTCACAGATGTGTTATAGAAGAAGAAAGGAGAGATTCTTATTTCATGATACAGAAAAGAGAAATTGACTGACTAATCCAATTACAATGTAACAGTGGTTTTATACACTGTTTTTTTCCTCTAACCGACTAACCACCACTTATTAACAAGTTTCTCTAATTCCTTAACTACCCTTAACTAACTTTGTATACATCATTACGTAATTCCTATCACATTACTCCCCCTCAAGCTGGTGGGTGTAAAAACATTCAACACACCAAGCTTGCCTACCAAACATTCATGTTGTGATCTGGGCAGCCCTTTAGTGAAATAGGTCTGCTAGTTGCTCTTTGGAACTCACATATTCTGTTCTTATCATTCCTGTCTGTATCTTTTGCCTAATAAAATGATAATCAATTTCTATGTGTTTTGTTCTTTCGTGAAATACTGGATTTGCTGCAATTTGTAAGGCTGCTTTACTATCACTGTACACCACAGCTGGTTGTTCAACTTCACTTCCTAGTTCTTTCAACAAAGCAATTATCCACACCAATTCTGAGACTGCATTGGCCATACTCCTGTATTCAGCTTCTGCTGAACTCCTGGAAACTACACTTTGTTTCTTTGACTTCCATGACAATAGTGTCTCACCATGTCTAACTAGAAAGCCTGATACTGATCTTCTTGTGTTTGGACATGCTGCCCAATCAGCATCACAGTACACACTTAGTCTACTTGATCTTTTGCTGCTTAATAATACTCCAAGCCCTGGTTCTCTCTTAATATACTTCATCACCCTCACAGCTGCTTCCCAGTGTGATTTTTTTGGTTGCTGTAAAAACTAAGAGTCTGAACTGAATATGCAATATCTGGTCTGGTCATGGTCAAGTACAACATCTTGCCCACTAACCTTTGGTATTGTTCTCTATCATCAAACAATTCATCATCTAAATCTCCTGTGAGGCAGTCTAATTCTGGGATTGTTAATTTAGCATTTGCTTCAAGTGGAGTCCAGGCTGGCTTAGCATTTCCTAATCCCAAATCTGAAATGATTTCCAAAGCATATTTTCTTTGATTCATTAAGATACCTTTTGCTGATCGACTAAACTCCATCCCCAAAAAGAACTTTAATTCTCCAAGGTCTTTGATCTTAAAAGCTTTGTGTAGAGTAGCTTTTGTGTGTTCAATAAGATCCAAACTACTTCCTGTTACCAACATGTCATCCACATAGATAAGAATCACCACCATATCTAATCCTTGCCTCTTAATGAATAAGGAATGATCTAGACTGCTCTGAATAAAACCAGACTTCAACAATGCATCACTTAGCTTCAAATTCCATTGTCTGCTTGCCTGTTTGAGTCCATAGAGGGATTTGACAAGTCTGCATACTAGACCAGACTTCCCCTGACTTGCAAGGCCCTCAGGTAATTGCATATAGACCTCATCATGAAGATCACCCTGTAAAAATGCATTGTAGACATCTAACTGATGAATAAACCAATTATGCTGAGCAGCCAAAGACAGAACAGTCCTGACAGTAGCTATTTTAACCACAGGGGAAAAAGTTTCATGAAAATCAAGCCCTTCCCTTTGAGTGTAACCTTTTGCTACCAACCTCGCTTTAAACCTCTCAACTTCACCATTAGCCTTCAATTTAACCTTATAAACCCATCTGCATCCAATCGGAACTTTACCTCTTGGGAGAGGAACTAAATCCCAAGTATTATTATCTTGAAGAGCTTGCAATTCAGATGCCATAGCCTCTACCCATCTTGTATCAGTGCTAGCTTCCTGATAGGAAGAGGGTTCAGTGACAGCAGAAAAAACCTGTAGATACTTCTGATAAGATGGAGATAAACGAGAGTAGGAGACTGAGGCTGCTGGGGATACAAAACAGCACTAGCAGAAGGCTTGGAAACATATTCAAATAACCATAAAAGGTTGTTTAGTGAGTCTAGTAGATCTTCTGAGAGGCTGCTCAGGACTAACAAGATGTGGGGACACAAGAACTAGAGGGACAAGAGGTGTTACTTGTGCCATAGGAGAAGGATTAACATGAGAGGTAGGACTAGCAACAAGAAAATCATCATCTGTACATGGATCAAAAGTTGAAGGAGAAGATATGGGATCTTATGATAAGTGACTAAAAGGGAATTGTTCCTCATGAAACACCACATCTCTATTCACAAAAAACTTATGTAGTTGTAGATCAAAACAGATATAGCCTTTGGTAACACTTGAATAACCCATGAATACTGATTTAACTGCTCTGGGTGCAAATTTATCAATCCTTGGTAGTGTGCTTGCAAAACAAAGACAACCAAGTGTCCTCAAATGTTTAAGACAAGGCTTCTGTCCAAAGAAAAGCTCATAGGGTGATTTGCCTGCTAGAGTATGCAAAGGTAATCTGTTAATGATATATGCAGCAGTAAGGACACAATGACCCCAAAATCTGATTGGTATGTGACACTGAAACCTTAAAGCTCTAGCAACCTCAAGTATATGTCTGTGCTTCCTTTCAGCAACCCCATTCTGCTGAGGGGTATGTGCACAAGTCCTATAATGAATAATCCCTAGACTTTTAAATAAGTCTTGCAAGGGAGTATTGATGAATTCACCTCCATTATCTGTTCTTACACCCTTAACGATGGCACTAAATTGAGTAGTAACCATGCTAAAGAAATGTTTAAGAATCACCAACACATCACATTTGAGTTTTAACAAAAATATCCACACAGTTCTGGAGAAATCATCAACAATAGTAAAGAAATATTTGTTTCCATCAAAAGTTGGAGTGTTATAAGGACCCCATACATCCAAATGCAATAAAGCAAAAGCTTCTGTAGTTTTAGTATTACTATTGTCAAAAGGAAGTCTGGTATGTCTGGCTAAGGGGCAAATCTCACAATGACTCAGAACTGATTTACATGTGTTATAGAATGTATATAGACTTAATCTTAGTAATATACATAGTTATATATAGGTAGCAGATTTATAGGGATCACTCTTTATTTCTTTCCTTAGTTAGCACCTTATATATTGTATTTATTCACTGTTCACCTACTGGAATAAGAGAAGATCTACCATTCAATTACATGGTATCAGAGCCAATAGGCTCGTGTCGTTTTGGCTGTGTTACAGAAGAAGTTTGGATTTCTATTCCATTGATTTAAAGTGGTCAGTCATCACCACCACAGAAGGAGGCGGAGTATATTTTCCAGCCAAACCAGTCTTCACTGGCATCTGGTTGTGAAGCGAGTGGCTGTCACGCACTGGTCATACAGTCTTTTGTTCATCACGAGCCGGCACGTGAAGGTGCGTGTCTGGCTGAATTGATTGGGTTTTAATTTACGGCATCGACACGTATTTCTAGTGAATCTCAGGTCTATTCTGGTGTTAAAATAGATCTGGAAAGTCTGTTCGGTCACTTCTCAGGTCTGTTTTGGTGTTAAAATACGATCTGGAAAAGTTTGTTCGTCACTTCCTGGTTCATTTCTATTCTGCTACACTGAATCTGGTCTGTACTTTGTGGTTCTGTGGCTGCTAGCTTCTACTTCAGATCAGATAATTGGTGTTGTTTGGTCATAAGCTGCGGTTCAGGTTTTCTTTCTCTGAACTACTTGCTTGGGTATTTAATTGTTCATTACTTGCTCTTGTCTACTGGTAAAGTACTCAGATTCTTCATTTTGGGTGAACAATTGGTTTCTTAGTTGATAAAATCATTTTTTAGAATTTGTTCATCAATATTTGTGGGGTCACGTACATGCTTCTGGTTATATTTTCTGTTGATAAGTTCTTGTGCTGCTAAAAATATTTGGAGAGAATGACTGAAATTGTGGCTCCTATGTCTTCGGATAAAAGAACTTTGGTTTCGGCGGAAGAGTTTGCAAAATTCTCACAACATCAAAAATTACAAAAAGAATCTATTTCAGTTACTACCCTTGTTGAGTCAAGGAAAACATGTCTTATATCCTCTTCAAATAAATGGGTGATCGATTCAGGTGCCACAGATCACATGACAGGTAATCTTAATATATATTCTAGCTTTCGATCACATGGAGCACTCTCTCCTGTGACGGTTGCTGATGGTTCAATCTGTAATACTATAGGATCTGGGACTGTAAAACCAACTTCTTCCATTACCTTGTCATCTGTATTAGGTCTACCAAAGTTAGCCTTTAATTTGATGTCTGTTAGTAAGCTTACCAGAGACCTAAACTGTTATATCTCTTTCTTTCCCGATCATTGTTTGTTTCGTGATCTGAAGACAAATAAAGTTATTGGTAAAGGACATGTATCCGATAGTCTCTACATTCTTGATGAATATTGGGAGCCTCGATTTGCTGCCTACTCTTGTGTCGTGTCTCTATTTGAGGCACATTGTCGATTAGGACATCCTTCTTTGCCTATGTTGAAGAAGCTTTTTTCCTCAGTTTCAGAATATTCCTTCACTAGATTGTGAGTCGTGTCAATTTGCCAAACACTATCGTAGCTCAACAAAACCAAGGGTTAATAAGCGGGTGGAGTCAATTTTTGAGTTAGTTCATTCAGATGTTTGGGGACCATGTCCTGTTGTTTCCAAAACCAGACATAAGTATTTTGTCACATTTGTGGATGATTTCTCTCAAATGACTTGGATTTATTTTATGAAGAGTCGTTCTGAAGTGTTTACTCACTTTTGTGCTTTTTGAGCTGAAGTCAAAACTCAGTTCAATATGTCAGTGCGTATTCTAAGGAGTGATAATGCTAAAGAATACATGTCAGAATCATTTCAGTCGTATATGAGGCAACATGGGATTCTCCACCAGTCATCTTGTGTTGATACGCCTTCTCAGAATGGAGTTGCTGAAAGAAAAAATAGGCATCTACTTGAGACAGCTCGGGCACTATTGTTTCAAACAAAGGTTCCTAAACAGTCTTGGGCCGATGCAATCTCTACAGCTTCTTTCCTGATTAATCGCATGCCATCTACTGTGCTTGTATGTAATGTACCCTATAACATTCTTTTTCCAAATAAGTCCCTATTTCCAGTGGAACCTAAGGTATTTGGAAGCGTTTGTTATGTTAGAGATGTTCGACCATCAGTTACCAAGTTGGATCCCAAGGCCTTGAAGTATGTTTTCTTGGGATATTCTCGCCTTCAGAAAGGATATCGTTGTTACTCTACTGAACTTGGAAAATATTTGGTATCAACTGATGTAGCCTTTTCGAAGGCTACACCATTCTTCTATGCACCTCCCATTTCTACGGGTCAGGGGGAAGAAGATGAGTGGTTAGTGTACCAAGTTACCAGGGCCATACCAGAACGATCAAATGATGTTTCTCATACATCGCCTGATTCTTCAATTGAGCACCAATCTACTATTGTGCCTCCTGGATGGTATGATGCGATGCTTGAGGAAATACATGCCTTAGAGGAAAATCACACGTGGGATTTGGTGGATTTACCTAGCACGAAGAAACCAGTGGGATGTAAGTGGGTGTTCACAGTTAAAGTTAATCCAGATGGTTCTGTGGCAAGACTTAAGGCTAGGCTTGTGGCTAAAGGGTATGCTCAAACTTATGGAGTGGATTATTCAGACACTTTCTCTCCGGTTGCGAAACTTACTTCTGTCCGCTTGTTCATTTCTCTAGCTGCTTCTGCGAATTGGCCTTTACATCAGTTGGATATCAAAAATGCATTCCTTCATGGTGATCTTCAAGAGGAAGTATATATGGAGCAACCACCTGGTTTTGTTGCTCAGGGGGAGTATGGGCGAGTCTGTTATTTGAAGAAGTCCTTGTATGGCTTGAAACAGAGTCCCCGAGCTTGGTTTGGGAAGTTTAGTGAGGTAGTCCTGGAGTTTGGGATGAAAATGAGCAAATGTGATCACTCAGTCTTCTATCGACAATCAACAGTTGGCACTATCCAGCTAGTACTGTATGTTGATGACATTGTCATCACAGGAAGTGATTATGCAGGGATCTCTTCCCTCAAATCCTTCCTGCATACTAGGTTTCATACGAAAGATTTGGATCAGTTGAAGTACTTTTTGGGTATAGAGGTAAATATAAACAAGAAGAGAATTCTTTTGTCTCAGAGAAAGTATACTCTTGATCTTCTTGCAGACACTGGAAAGTTGGCAGCTAAACCTTGCAGTACTCCAATGGTTCCCAATGTGCAACTTATGAAAGATGACGGCGACCCCTTTGATGATCCTGAGAGATACAGGAGGTTAGTTGGAAAGTTAAACTACCTTGTTGTGACTCGTCCAGACATTGCTTTTGCCGTAAGTGTTGTTAGCCAGTTCATGTCCTCACCTACAGTCAAACACTGGGCAGCTTTGGAACATATTTTATGTTACTTGAAAGGAGCCCCGGGTCTTAGGATATTATATAGCAATCACAGTTATACTCGTGTTGAGTGTTTTGCAGATGCTGACTATGCTGGATCCAAAATTGATAGGAGATCGACTACAGGCTATTGTGTCTTTGTTGGAGGGAACCTAGTGTCATAGAGGAGTAAGAAGCAAAGTGTTGTATCTCGATCCAGTGCAGAATCTGAATATAGAGCTATGTCACAGTCTACATGTGAGATTATGTGGATATATCATCTTCTAACTGAAATTGGGTTGGAATATCATACACCAGCAAAACTTTGGTATGATAATCAAGCTGCCTTGCATATTGCCTCAATTCCGGTGTATCATGAAAGAACTAAACACATTGAGGTTGACTGTCATTTTATTCGTGAGAAGATTCAGGAAAACTTGATTTCCATCGGCTACGTGAAGACAGGAAAGCAAGTAGCTGATTTGCTCACAAAGGCGTTGAATGGAACTCGAGTTGATTATCTTTGTAACAAGCTGGGCATGATCAACATATATGCTCCAGCTTGAGGGGAAGTGTTATAGAATGTATATAGACTTAATCTTAGTAATATACATAGCTATATATAGGCAGCAGATTTATAGGGATCACTGCAGATCTGTAGGAATCACTCTTTATTTCTTTCCTTAGTTAGCACCTTATGTATTGTATTTATTCACTGTTCACCTACTGGAATAAGAGAAGATCTACCATTTAATTACAACATGCATCAATAGTGTAGCCTAACATATCCTTTATTGACCCTACTGAAGCATGGGCTAGTCTTCTATGCCAAAGCATAATATCCTTGTTGACATCACTTGCAGCAAAACCTTTAATAGGAGCATGAGTGTTGTGTTTGGGACCTCACTGAATCAAGAAATAGAGGCCATCCTTCTCCTTACCAATCCCTTTCAATTTCCCACTGGAAGGTCCTGGAATACACAAAATCCAGGATAAAATGATACATAACAATTGAGTTCCTTGGTAACCTTTGTTATGGACAAAAGATTATAATGAAACTGAGGCACAAACAGAACATCATGTAATTCTCTTGTGTCCATGACATTGCAGCTACCAGTATGAGTAACAAAAGTCACTCCTCCATTAGGTAAATGTACCTTCCTGTTCTGATCAGGTTTAACCTCTTTCACATCATATAAGACATCTAAACTAGAAACCATGTGGTTAGTGGCACCACTATCAATTATCCATTCTAAGTCTGCAAACTTAGATTCAAGAGTATGAGCCATACCTGCCATGTTAGCCATCACATTAGCAGTAGAAATGTCTCCATCTAGCATATGTTGAATGTGCCCATGTTGATCACTAGTTAATGAAGGTGCTATTGGTACATCTCTGGGCAAGTCTCTCATGCTTGTGTGCAGTGAGGATGAATGATCAGCCTGAACATTATGAGCATTGTAAGCAGTATTTCCTGTGCCCTTCTTTTTGAATTTCCAATCAGGTGGATAACCATGCAATCGAAAACAATTATCTTCTACATGTCCTTGTATCTTACAATAATCACATTTTAGTTCCCAGTTTTTCTTCCCCTTATGATACTGGTTTGAACTAGTCTGTGAAGTGCTTGAGCTAGTCTGTGAAGTATTTTCTTTATTATAGTGTTGTGAGCTAGATCCCTTATTGTAAGGATAAAGGTCCTCTTCCTGTCACCTGACCACCAAAATCAGTAGTGTTGTTTATCATCCCCTTCCCTACCATGAGAGCAGCTAAATCTGTGCCTTCACCATTCATTGAGGAAGAAGCAATTGATCTCTGACTCTCCCTCTCAACAAGCATAGCATATGCTTTGTTGATATTAGGGGTAGGCTCAACCATCAATATTTGACTATGTGACTGATCATATGTATCGTTTAAGCCCATTAAAAATTGCATTAGTTTTTGTCTCTCCAAATGAGCAGAAAATCCTTAGACAGGGGACAATGACAGGATGGAGGCACAATACTCGCAAATTCATCCCATAAGTTCCTTAGTTTAGAAAAATAACTAGGAATACTATCAGTACCTTGGACTGTAGTAGCAAAGGCTTTATGCAGTCGATAGATCCGTGAAGCATTCACCTTATCAAAACGCTCTCGAAGATCTTCCCAAACTGCTTGTGCACTCGTTGCATAAACGATACCTGTGTGCAAATCCTGAGTTACTGAACTCATAATCCAGCGCTGAACAATTGCGTTGCATCTATCCCATTGATGCCCTAACTCATCTCCAAAACCCTCTTTCTTCCAGCTGCCATCAACGATACCCAGCTTGTTCTTTCCAAGCAATTGAATACGCATGGCCCTGCTCCAAATAGAGTAATTGTCGGATCCCGTTAGCTGCATCGGAATAATAGAAACACCAGTAGTATCGGAAGGATGTAAACTCAAAGCATGACTGTGATTGAATTTAGTATTCGCCATTGATGAAGCTCAACTAAGCTCGAATCTAAAAAAAACTTCAATAGAACTCACAAACGTGAGTAAAAGGCTTTGATACCATGTTGAATTACATCCAATTACTCAATCTAAGTTCACCATTAATGGTGTTTCACAGATGTGTTATAGAAGAAGAAAGGAGAGATTCTTATTTCATGATACAGAAAAGAGAAATTGACTGACTAATCCAATTACAATGTAACAGTGGTTTTATACACTATTTTTTTCCTCTAACCGACTAACCACTTATTAACAAGTTTCTATAATTCCTTAACTACCCTTAACTAACTTTGTATACATCATTACGTAAATCCTATCACATTATACCTGTCATACCAATTCCACCAAAACTCTTTAGGATAAATGAATAAGAACATGGATTATCTTCCAGATGTTCTCATGGACAATAACATACATGCTACCAACATCAAAATGTTAGATACTCCTTAGAAGCTATTGATGCTTACAACACACAAATAAAGTAGCCTAAAAGTGCAAATTATAGAAGAATTTTGAATCGAAAAGATGAAAGGTTAAATTTTCAACCTGTGTTAGATTGGAAATTGACGGTGTGTTCAAAATTAGGGCTTGAAGAAAACAACGACTCAAATTCGATTCGAGCGAGGACTTGAATACATAAATACGATTAGATCGATCAGAGAAAACAAAGACATACTGAAATTGTAAAATGGCTCAAGCTTTATTTCTAACAACTTAGTTTTCTCATGAGACGATTGCACGTGCTAAAATTGCTCCGAATATTGCAAACCACGAATAAAAATATCATAACTTAATTTCCAAAAATAAGGAAATTCAAATAGTAACCGGTGAAGGAGGAAGAATACCAACATAGTAATAGTGTTGATTGGTAGCGGAGGTGGATTTGGAGGTCCAGATAGCGATGGTGGATACGGTGGTTTTGGTGGCCGTGGAGAATACGAGACTCCAGTGGCGATGAATACGAGGGCTTAAGTGGCGGTGAATACGGTGGCTACGATGGCTCTAAAGGCGGTGACTCTGGAGGAGGAAGGCAACGGATCTAATGGCCAGCGTTTTTATTGCTTTGAGGAAATAAGTAAAATATCAAAATTGAATTTAGTTATTGACTTTTAGTGGCAACTGTCTATTATTTCCACTGAAACGAGAACTTTTTTTACGGTGAATGTACATTTGCCGCTATATCTCATTTCAAAGAGTAAATTAGGGGTAATTATTTTATTGCCACTAAAAATACATTTTGGTGTAGTGTAGGGAGTTCCCATAAACTACAAACAAAAGTCTATCAACTAAACAAATGCGGAAGTAACACCTAGAACCTGAAAGTCAATGTACCAAAACATCTAAGGTTTAACAAGTCTAAACAAGAAGGGATGCAACCCCAATCTAATGAACTAATCAACTAACTAGAACATAGTCTAAGTCCGGAAATGGTGGACATAGACGAAAGAGAACCCATGGCATCCCGAAAGAATTGGCTCACCCTTGAATTCGAACGATCACTGATCTCCTAAGCGAGATCTGTCAGTAGCAGCTTAAAGATGCCCTATACTCAACAAAAATAAGAGCAAGTGCAGTATCAGTACACAACCATAGTGTACTGGTAGGATCACGCGGCTATCCCACTAAGTGTCACATAACCAAGTCAAGACAACATTATAATCATATGCATATATATCAACATATACAATATTAACAACATTTATGAACAACGAACAACGTCACATTTTATATCAAATCATTGGTCCTCTCATGGAACCCAAACCTAAACAGTTAACATACCGGAACGTGGTATCCAATCCCATAATTATATCGGAACGTGGCAACCGATCCCATAGTTATGCCGGAACGTGGCAACCGATCCAAGTTAGTTATGCCGAAACGTGGCAACTGATCCATTCAACACACCACAATCACAATCACAAGTACATCATCAAGATCATACATTTAGGTCATGATTTCATGGCAATCATCATTCATCTCTCTCGTTTGCAACAAGTGTGATCAACATTGCAACATTCATACATATACAAGTATCATAATGAAGCAAGAACAAACATACATCACACTATCGTAGAATCACAACTATCACCTACCTCGAAACAAGCTTGAAACCCTAAGAAACTTGATCATTCCCTTTTCGGATTCGTTCCGCTTGTTCTTGGTCTACAAATAATCAATATAATACAGGAATCAATAAACAATCACTAATTACCCGAATTACTAACAATTCTATGAACCCTAGATCAAACTCATGATCCCAATTATCCAAATTAGAGTTGTTTTCACCATAGAATCTATAACAAAACCTTCCCCCATCATTATTCACTCATTCTATTACGTTCTACGGATCGAAAAACAGATTCGGGGAGTGAAAAACTTACATTTAGCCTCAAGAATGGTGAAAAACGAGTAGGAGTCGCCTAGGGTTCGTTCCTTAGCTCTAAAAGTCAAAAAATGCATACTAAGGTTGTTTAGGGATTTATTAACAACCTTAAGTCGCGTTGATCCCGCCACAACGGCCATCATCCCGCTGTAGCGGCCCCCAGAGGGGCACAATCCAGCGCTAAAGCGGCTAGAACGAAATAGAGAGCTATTTAAAGAATTCCAAAATCCCCATTTCACAACACACCTCTAAACACCGATGCTCAGAAAATACCTCTTATGCTAAGATCGATTTTGGGAGTTCCTCGCCCGAATTCAATTCCGTAAAGTCGTACGGATTTCTTAACGAGTTATCTAACCACTCATGCAATCAAAATCATAAATGATTCACCCGATTGTTACCAGATTTCCCTACACCTCAAAGACTCCGATTTCGTTCAAATCTGGATTAGGTTAGGAAAATCCAAATAATACGAAAAAGTTTTTCGCCCCCAAATTTTCCCCCGTTGGCTTTTCTATAACGACGGGAACAAGTCGTTACCCGAGCTACATATTATGTATCCGATTTATTTTATAATGTATCTGAGCTAGCTTTTAATGTATCCGAGCTACATATTATGTATCCGATTTATTTTACTTTTTCAGATATTAATATAATGACAAACTAAATAGGGATAGATTGCATTCCTAAAATTTATACTAATAATATCTTATCGTATTTTTTAAAATCTTTGAGAGGTAAGCAGTATGTACAAGGATACAATAGTTTGGGTAGGAGTTAGGGCGTTGGTAACATTTATTTACACAAAGATTTTGCTTTTTTCTGAGTCAATGAAGTGCATGTCATATTAAAATATACGTATCCCAAATAGCCACATAATTGAATATTGAAAGAATCCAAACTTTGTCATAAACCTATCGTGATGGTAAAATCAAATTTTTTATTTAAAAATATTATAATTTTAACCGACATGAAAATATTAGAGAAATTTAATATTTAATATATAATAATTTTTCATCAAAGAAAATTTGATGAACCCCTTAATCTCATTGGACTCTTGTCCCTTATTATCAAATGCAAACAACCTGCACAAGAAATACACAAAAATGAAACATGAAAATTCTAGAAATATTTAAACAAAAAAGAGTCAAAATTGAGCATCTTGATACTCAAATGTCAATTGCATGTTTTTATTTATTTACACAGATTTTTCTTTTTTCTGAGTCAATGAAATGCGTATCATATTAAAAGATACACATATATATCCTAAATATCCACATAATTGAATGTTAAATAAATTCAAACCTTGTTATAAACCTTTTGTAATAGTAAAATCAAATTCTTTATTAAAAAAATTAAAATATAAAAAAATAATCACACGTAAAATTATAAGAGACATTCAATATTTAATATATACTCCCTCTGTCCCTAATTACTTGTCCACTTTTGAATTGACACACTATTGAGATAAACATGTGGTTATCTATTTGTTAGTATTTCAAGTTTAAATTTTGAATTAGTTTGAATAAGTCAACTAATCTTTTAGATAAGATTAAGTTGTTAGATTAATTGCTTAAAGCTAGTCGAGTTAGTTCCTTTAAGTTAGTCAAGTTAGTTGCATTTACTTGTATTTAAGCAGATGTAAGCAATGAATAAAATCATTCAAGTTTTCTTTTAATTCTCAATCTCTTTATGGTATCAGAGCTTCTCTAAACTCTCACGAGTCTGATCCATTTTTTTTCACTAAGCTATACTATGTGTCCACCTGCTACCACCGGCAATAATAGCACTACAGATCTTCCTATCCCTCAATTGATTCAATTTAATCCCGCTGCCCAATTACCTATCAAACTGCAAGGTAATCTTAACTTTGCAACATGGAAAGCACAATTGGTGATGCTTCTCAACGGACACAAACTCATTGGGCACCTCACTGGAGCAAAACCTGCTCTGCCATCCACCATCACTCATAATGATACCACTATCGAAAATCCTGAATTTGAAATGTGGTTCTGCCAGGATCAACTGATCCAACAGGCAATGATGGCATCAGTCGATCCTACCATTGCTCCCACGATTGCAACGGCTTCCTCGGCTAAACTGGCCTGGGAACTCCTTCATACGGCGTATGCCAACAGGAGTCACACTCACATCTTCAGCCTGCGAGATCAGTTGCAAAATTTGAAAAAGGCCAACAGGTCTGTTGCTAATTACTTACAAGAAATTAGATCAATTGCTGATGCTTTCAAAGTAGCTGGTTCACCAGTAGCTGATGAAGAACTCGCTGTCAAGATCTTGAGTGGCTTGGGTCCTGAGTATCGTGAGATCTCTGCCGCCATAAAAGCACGAGATACAGCCTTAAGCTTTGAGGAACTATTCCACAAACTCACGGACCAGGAACTCTTCCCTGAAACACCAAGATCTTGAAAAATCGTCCTCAACCATCACTGCTGCAGTTGCACAAAGGACCAACTTTCAACCTCAACAATACAGGAACAATCGTCGCTTCTCCAACCAATCATGGAAATCATCAGGTCAACGACAAGAGTCCACTGACAACCCACAAAGTGGCAAACAACCAAGGCAAGCTGTGAAATGTTAATTGTGCCAAAATATTGGTCACACGGCTGATGTGTGTCGCTCAAAGTCACATAATCACTTTGAAGCAAAGGTTAATTTTGTGTCGAATCATCACCCAGATGAAAATCCTTGGATTCTTGATTCTGGAGCAACACATCATGTAACGACAGATTCTGACAATCTTGACGAATACACTGGCAATGAGAAAGTGTCCATGGGTGACGGTAAAACTATTCCTATTACTCATACTGGTTTAACTCAAATAAAAGCTTCTAATGCTAATTTCATTCTTTCTGACACTCTTTGTGCTCCTTCTATAAAAAAGAATCTCATTTCAGTTGCCAAGTTTTGTAGTGACAATCTAACCTCTGTTGAATTTTTTCCATACTCTTTTCATGTGAAGGACCTCAAAACTCGGAGACTACTGGTACGAGGCCGGAACAAAAATGGACTTTATGAGTGGCCACATATGCGTCATAATCTTCCCTCCATCAATTTCACCTCCATCAAAGTCTCTCGACAACTGTGGCATCGTCGCCTTGGTCATCCTCATTTGAAAATTCTAGATTTTGTCCTAAATAAATTTTCACCTCCTACTTCTAGCAAAGAAAAGTTTGAGTTTTGTAATTCTTGTTTATCCAATAAAGCTCATCGTTTGCCATTTCAACAACTCACTTTTAATAGCAATGCTCCATTACAAACTTTATTCAGTGATTTATGGGGTCCATCACCCGTTTTATCCATTGATAAAAACTTGTATTACTGCATATTTGTTGATCACTACACCAAATATATTTGGTTGTATACAATAAAAAATAAAAGTGAAGTTGCCACTATTTTTGAAAAATTTCATCCTCTGGTGGAAAATTTTTTCAAACACAAAATTGCCTCTGTTTACACAGATGGTGGGGGTGAATACATGGGTCTTAAACACTACCTACAACAAAAGGGCATTGAGCATTTAATTTCACCACCTTACACTCCTCAACGAGTCACCATAGATGAACGACGACATCGTCACATTGTCGAAACAGCAAGAACTCTTCTCAATGAAGCCTCACTTCCACCCTCACTTCCACCTGAATTGTGGTCATTTGCCTGTCACCATGCAGTCTATCTAATAAATAGACTTCCTGCTCCTGGTTTAAATAATGAGTCTCCTTATCAAAAATTATTTGGCAAAACCCCAAAATACTCTTCGCTAAAAAAAATTTGTTGTCTTTGTTATCCATGGCTCAAACCATATACTCAAAATAAATTTCAACCAAGATCCATGCCTTGCGTATATTTAGGAGTTTCAATTGTTCATAATGCACACCTATGTTTTGATCTAGTAAATTCAAAGGTATTTGTTAGTCGTGATGTACAATTTTTTGAAACTATTTTTCCTTTTACCACCATGTTCTCACAGTTAAAAAATAAATTTTCCAAGATAAACTGGGAAATAATAGAATCCCATTCAGAAAAGACTTCAAAAAATCAACAGACTTTGGACTCCAACCTTGTTCCAACTCTTCTGCCACCTATCCCTATCTTCTTATCAATCCCATCTCCTTCTAGTTATCCACAAGATTTGAACTGATCCTCAAATAATCAAGAGTCCATGACGGAAGGCCAACTACCAGCAAATCTTCATCAATCAGGTATTTTCCCCATCTCTTCCTCTTCTTCTCGTCTATATAATAATCTTGCAGATGCCACTTCTACTCCATCACTCACTCATAATTACCCTTCAGAAATATCAAACCAGCATCCACAAAACCCTCATCCCACCATGAACACATCATCTGGTGTGATCACAAGGTCCAAAAATAACATTTCAAACCAACACAACGATTCACCTTCTTGGCTCATCTCTCCCCCACTCCAAACACCTTTAAACAAGTTGTTAAGCACAACGAATGGAAGAAATCAATGGATTTAGAATATGAAGCACTAATGAGAAACCAAACTTGGGAGTTAGCTCCTCGGGAGCCGACGAAAAATATTGTTGACTGTAAATGGTTATTTCTGTAACAACCCGAAAAATGATAGAGTGAAACTAGAGCCTCACATGTGAGTTTGGAGTCGAGAACTTAATGAAATGATTATATTTGAATTTGACCCAAAAAGTTCTTAAAAATGTGCTTCAAAAGTTACCGAAAACTTGTTTAGCTGTATATAAAAAGATCCGTTTCTTTTTTCGAAAATCCGACTTCATATTCTTGTTTAGGGGGTCAAATTGAGTGGGAAATGGGTCTAACCCAAATTTTAGAGCAACCGTATCAAAATCCGAAATTTCCAAGTGAAGCCTTTTCGAGGGTCTACTTTGGAGGGTCATATCTCCTAGCACACAAATTATTTGGGTGGCCAATAATATATCCATGGAAAGCCCTTTGAGTTAGCTACCTAACGCACTTCGTTTCACCTCATTCGGAGTTCGGACGAAGAAGTTATGCCCATTTTCGTAAAATCTATCCGGCAGGAAATGCAAATTTCCAGTGCCCGAAATTACTGTTCCCCCGCCTCATTTTTTTTCTAAGTGTTGGACCATTCTTCCAAAGGACATATATTATTTCCTAGATACCATTAATCCAATTCCCATCCCTAAAAACATTTCCCTCTCTACAATCCTCCATTAAGAAGAAGAAGAAGTGGGAGCTAGGCTTTGGATTCAAGTTTTTCTTCATCAAATTTCTTGAGAGATCATAGCAAAGGTATGGTGGCTTTTCATCTATGGGTAGCTTTCACCCATAGAGTCCCTTCAAAACATGATTTCAAAGCTTCCAAGTTCTTCAAAACCTAGGGTTTTTATTCTAACTCATGGGTTCCTTCTTCAAACGTTTTCAAATGGTTATTAATGACTTATTATGATTGTATTAGTGTTTAAATGATGATTTATGATGATTTTCTACATCTATCTATGATGGATTGGTGATGTATGGATGAATTGAAAGTTGTGGCCTTATGGGCAAGTTATGGATGAATTCTCTTGTGGTAAGAAAAATGGTTGGGACTTGAGTGTTGTTGATTATGGCTTTGGAGGATGGTAAGTTGGCTTAATCTCATATTATGGATAAAATTGTTCTTGCTTGGTTTGATCCACTTATGGTGGAGGTGTTTAATTATGGAATGTATTGTGACCATGGCCTTGAAGGCATAGTATGAGAAATTTAAGTGTTACATGACATTTTTATGAATGGACATTCAATGGAGCTAATGTGATTATGTTATGAAAGTAAATGTGTTATTATTGAAAGGATTTTTCTCAATTTGACACTCATGAATGTTGATGATAGAATATGAAGGATTCTTCAATATAAAGTATACCTTGAATTGGTAGGGCTTATGCATCATTTTCTTGTATAAATGATTATATTGTTGATTGTTGAATCCTTGGATCGGTAGGCTTATGGCACCCTTCCACACATGCTTATAATGTACCTCGGATCGGCAGGCTTATTGCACCCTTCCATTAATGATAAGTAATGAACCTTGGATTCGGTAGGCCTATGGCACCTTTCCATGAAGGTTAATGATGAGACTTGAACCGGTAGGCCCATGGCACCCTTTCAAGAGGAGTTAATGAGCTTTCCTAAATGAACCTTGAAACGGTAGGCTTAAAGCACCCTTTCATGTGTTAATAAATGTAATTTGGAGTTGGTAGGCCAATGGCACCTCTCATATGTGATAATGTCAAGGTAACGAACTATTCTATGGGAATGTTGGCTAAGCACCGAGTGGATTTGGTTAGATGGAAACTCCCCCAATAGTTAGGCATGAGTTTCAATGATCGTCTACCTTATCCCATAAACTATGTGCCCGCATAGGAAGCTAGTGGATCCATTAAGCTATATATACCGGTCTTCCTTAGGCAAGTAGACCACCTCTTTACGGTGTGGGGACTTATGACACCGGATTCCATGACAAGCTCTCATGGTCTATGTCGGTTAAATGCTTACTTCCCATCATGTGAGATTTCATTATGGTTTCTTGACAGGTTCTACAAAGTGTAGGTAGTAGTATGGGATGCTACCTATACATTGCACGAGTAGGCTTGGAGAGGGTCATAGTGAGTTTCTCTAAATCCTAATGTATGTGAAATAAATGTGCCCTAAATGGTTTCTTAAAGAATGTTGGCTCTCAAATGCTTAATATGAGATGCATGCTATACTTGGGTTATATTATGAGTTATTTTCCCTTGTCATGTCTTAATTAATGATATACCTCTTATGTATGAATATTGTGCAAAGGTGAAAGAAAGGAATGATAAGTTACCTTAAGTGACCTTAATGTGGTGCCTTAGTATGGATGGTGGTATGGGACGCCATCCATACATTGCACGAGGTATAGCATAAGGGTTTCTTGAGGTAAAGGTTTTCATGTTGATATTGTTTAAAGGTGATATTATGACTTACTTGGTGTTTATGCTTGTCTTGTATGCAACTATTCACGGTACTTCAAAAGTGGCATAATGCATGGTTTCTAACCAAAATGTCCCTTTTAAAGCATGTTTTGCATGGTCATCATACTTAGTACATTTTGTGTACTAACCCATATTCTTCATATTTTTACTATAAGTGTAGGTTCCGGCAAGTGATCCCTCCTAGCTAGTTTGAAGTGTTGGATTGCTTTTCTCCAAGACTTGGTATGTCCTCATGGATTCGAGGATAAGACTTTTAAGTTCTTTTGTTCATGTAATAGACTTAATAGACTTCTTTTGATTGTAAAGGGCCGTGTCCCTACTTATGTTTTGTGACTGTGTCTAAGATGGCCATGTGAGACTTAGACTTCCGCTGTGTGTTTTTAAAGTTGTTTAAATAAAGTTTAAATGTATGGATGTAAATAAGTTTTTTTTATTCCGCACTATTTTCATTATAAAATGCAATGAATGACTATGTGGCTCGTATAAGACCCCTTCGGGGTCGAATACGCCATGTTACGACTAGGGGATACTCTCGGGTCGTGACAATTTTGCATTAAACGAAAAGCTGATGGTTCTATTGATAGGTATAAGGCGCGTTTAGTGGCAAAAGGTTTTACACAATGTCCGGGATTGGACTTTCATGAAACCTTTAGTCCAGTGGTCAAACCAACCACCATTAGACTTGTTCTGTCCATTGCTGTCCAAAATAACTGGTAGGTTCACCAACTTGACATGAACAATATATTTTTACAAGGTAACTTACAGGAAGAGGTATTCATGGCTCAGCCCAAAGGCTATGTCAATTCTGATTTTCCAGATCATGTATGCAGCCTTAAAAAGGCCATTTATTGCCTAAAACAAGCCCCGCGCGCCTGGTATGAGGCCCTCACGGCTTATTTGAATACTATTGGATTTGTTAAGTCCGAATCAGATGCCTCACTGTTCATTTTTAAATCCCTGGCAATTACTGTTTACATTTTAGTATATGTGGATGATATTCTCATTACTGGGAACCATCCAAACTTAGTTGCGCAGGTCATCAACTCTTTGGCTAGCAGGTTCTCACTAAAGAATCTTGGTGAACTTAATTATTTCTTGGGAATAGACGTTAAGCGTGTTCCAAATGGGATCATCCTATCTCAATCTCGATATATTCTTGAGATTCTATCTGATGTGGATATGACAGATTGCAAAGGGGTTGCCACACCGATATGCTAATGCTGACTGGGCAAGTGATCCCAGTGATAGAATCTCAACATCGGGTCATATGCTCTTCTTGGGACCAAATCCCATATCTTAGTCCTCCAGGAAACAACAATCAGTTGCTCGATCATCCACAGAAGCTGAATACAAATCGGTCGCCAATGCACTCGCGGAGCTTACATGGGCTCAAAACCTCTTGGATGAACTGAGGTACCATATATCAAACACGCCAAGTATTTTCTGTGACAACATTGGCGTATCATATCTTAGCAAGAATCCAGTTTTTCACACTAAGATGAAACACATTGCGGTAGACTTTCATTATCTTCGCAACAGTGTGAACTCCGGCAAAGTGACTGTCACATATCTTCCTTCCATGGATCAAGTAGCAGACACTCTAACCAAGCCGCTGCCCAAACCTGCCTTTCTTCGATGTCTAGCCAAGTTAGATAATGTTGCACCACACCTAACTTGAGGGGGGTGTATTGAGATAAACATGTGGTTATCTATTTGTTAGTATTTTAAGTTTAAATTTTGAATTAGTTTGAATAAGTCAACTAATCTTTTTAAGATTAAAGATTTAAGTTGTTAGATTAGTTGCTTAAAGCTAGTCGAGTTAGTTCCTTTAAGTTAGTCAAGTTAGTTGCATTTACTTGTATTTAAGCAGATGTAAGCAATGAATAAAATCATTCAAGTTTTCTTTTAATTCTCAATCTCTTTACACACCTATTAAGAAAACAATTAATGACATAGTGAGTTTACCATTTTATCCCTATTAATTATGAGGTGGATGAAAAGTTCTATCTTTTTCAAAAAAATTAATCATTTAATTGAGGGTATAATAGGTAAAAATAATTGTCCTTTCTTGATTTGTCAAAATGGACAAGTAATTATGGACAACTATAAAAGAAAAAGTGGTGAAGTAATTAGGGACAAAGAAAGTATTAATTTTTCATCAAAGAAGATTTGATGAACCCCTTAATTTCATTCGACTCCTGGCCCTTATTACTAGATGCATACAACTTGCACAAGAAACACATAAAAAAAACATGAAAAATCTAGAAATATTTAAACAAAATAAAAGGTAAAAAATGAGCATCTTGATACTCAAATGCATTTTTTTTATTTATTTACACAAAAAAATTGCTTCTTTCCGAGTCAATGAAGTGCGTATCATATTAAAAGGTACGCATATCCTAAATAGCCACATAATTGAATATTGAATAGATTCAAATCCTGTCATAAACCTATCGTAATAGTAAAATTAAATTCTTTATTAAAAAAATACTTCCTCTGTCCCTAATTATTTGTTCATTTTTCTGTTTTAGTTGTCCCTAATTACTTGTCTATTTTGACAAATCAAGAAAGGACAAAATATTTTTACTTATTATATCCTCAATCAATTACATTGAAAAATGTAGAACTTCTTGAAAATCTTAAGTTTTTAATTCATCAACTTCATAATTAATAGGGGTAAAATGATAACGCACTATGTCAATAATTATTTTCTTAATAGGTGTGTCAATTCAAAAGTGGACAAGTAATTAGGAATAGAGGGAGTATAATATAAAAAAATAAACACGCATGAAAATATTAGAGAAATTCAAAATTTAATATATAATTAATTTTTTATCAAACAAGATTTGATGAACCCTTAATCTCATTTGACTTTTGCCCCTTATTATTGGATGTATACAACCCGCACAAAAAAGAAACATGAAAACTCCAGAAATACTTAAGCATAAATAAGTCAAAATTGAGCATCTTGATACTCAAATGCATATTTTTATTTGGGTAATGCTAAATGGTCATAAAATTTGGCCAGAATTTTAAAAAATCTAAAATATCTTTTTTTTTTAATTTTAAAATAAATTGATCTTTTTTTCATTTTTTTAGTTAAAAGATATTAAAATTAAAATGGTAAAAATGTTCAAAAAAATTAAAATAATATAGGTAAAATATCATTCTGACCAAATTTTGGGACCAAAAGAATTTTTTTTCCTTTTTATTTATAAGTTTTACTTTAGTTAGTGTAAAACTCATGATTAATTAAACCGAAATAAATGCACCCTTAAGTGCTGACATGACACAAAGAGTGTGATCACTCTCTTAAAGACATGTGAGAGACAAAAGAACTGATAAAAAAATATTTCAAAAATATTTTAACTTTTTGTTAAATATCATTTTTCAACTTTTGCCTTTAACTTTATTTTCTTTACTTTTTTCATTTCTTTCTCCCCCCCCCCCCCTCCCTCCTCCCATATCTCAACCCCCAA
>NW_006239454.1:254678-261601 GCF_000226075.1 Solanum tuberosum
TATTATTTATGTAGTAAAAAAATAAATTAAAGTCATTAATTTTTTTGCTAAGGCAAAATTTATCAACCTTCAGATCTTATTTTTAGTCTTTATTAACGTTCAATGAAGAAATCTAACCTACACAGAATAAGAATTTCATGAAGTTGAGCAGCAACAATCAATTGATTCTATTTAATCCCGATATTTCAATGATTTTTTTAAGTGTAGAAGGCGTAAATTCTCCACTATTTAAAAAATAAATTCATCCTCAATTCTAAGACGATTAGCAAGAACTTCAAGCTTGAAATTTGAATTACAATTGAAGAATTTGAGTGGGAGAGGTGAAAATGGAGGTTTAAATAGCTAATAAAGTAGTTGTTACGTTGTGGTGTTGCTGATGAATATTGATACTTAATTTGTGGGTTATAGAAGGTGGGAGTGGGGAGTGATTAGAGAGGAATGGGGTGGAGAGAGACAAAGGTTTTGGGGTAGTTACAATGAAAAAATTTGAAGCATGACTTAGGACAAGTGAAGAGGAAGAAGATGATGAAGAAAAGAAATATACTTACGTTTTTCTTTAATTTTTTTTATATATATGTGATATTTGACTACTGGCAACGCGTGGTACACACTACATGAAAAGAATGTGGTTGTCTAGTTTTAGGGTTGTTTATATTTCGCTTTAAAATAGTTTAAGGGGGTAATATGACCCTCGTAAAGTATACGTGTGCAGTTGAGAATTCGACTATAGATTAGGGGGTTATTTGGCCATTTTCTCAAATCTAGAGAAAATGGTCAAATGCCTCCCTAATCTATAATCGAATTCTCAACTACACACTTATATTTTACGAGTGCCTTATTACCCCCTTAAACTATTTTAAAGCGAAATAAATGCACCCTTAAGTGCTGACATGACACAAAGAGTGTGCTCACTCTCTTAAAGGCATGTGAGAGACAAAAGAACTGATAAAAAATATTTCAAAAATATTTTAACTTTTTGTTAAATATCATTTTTCAACTTTTGCCTTTAATTTTATTTTCTTTACTTTTTTCATTTCTTTTTACTTTATCCCCCCCCCTCCCCTCTCTCTCTCATCAACACCCACCCTACCTATAAATCTCCATCACCATTGTTGAACCATTATCACCATAGCAGCCTTATCTCCTCACCCATCTTCTAATACTTTTTCATAATTTATCTCACTATTACTCACATCCATTAACCATCAAAACCACCAAATAATCATAAAAACTACTCCCTCCGTCCCATTTTATATGATGTAGTTTGACTCGGTATGGAGTTTAAGAAAGAAAGGAAGACTTTTAAAACTTGTGGTCCAAAATAAATGATAAAAATTTGTGTGGCTGTAAATCATTTCATTAAGGGTAAATAGACATTTTATAGTTAAATTGTTACTAAATATAGAAATGTGTCATTCTTTTTGGCACTGACTAAAAAGGAAAGTAAGTCACATAAATTGGGACAGAGGGAGTATTATTTATGTAGTAAAAAAATAAATTAAAGTCATTAATTTTTTCGCTGAGGCAAAATTTATCAACCTTCAGATCTTATTTTTAGTCTTTATATATTAACATCCGATGAAGAAATTTAACCTACACATAATAAGAATTTCACGAAGTTGAGCAGCAACAATCAATTGATTCTATTCAATCTCGATATTTCAGTGATTTTTTTAAGTGTAGAAGGCGTAAATTCTCCACTATTTAAAAAATAAATAAAAGGGTGTATTCATCTTCAATTCTAAGACAATTAGCAAGAACTTCAAGCTTGAAATTGGAATTACAATTGAAGAATTTGAGTGGGAGAGGTGAAAATGGAGGTTTAAATAGCTAATAAAGTAGTTGTTGTGGTGTTGCTGATGAATATTGATACTTAATTTGTGGGTTATAGAAGGTGGGAGTGGGGAGTGATTAGAGAGGAATGGGGTGGAGAGAGACAAAGGTTTTGGGGGAGTTACAGTTAGGACAAGTGAAGAGGAAGAAGATGATGAAGAAGAGAAATATACTTACGTTTTTTCTTTAATTTTTTTTATATATATGTGATATTTGACAACTGGCAACGCGTGGTGCACACTACATGAAAAGAATGTGGTTATCTAGTTTTAGGGTTGTTTATATTTCGCTTTAAAATAGTTTAAGGGGTAATATGACCCTCGTAAAGTATAAGTGTGTAGTTGAGAATTCGACTATAGATTAGGGGGTTATTTGGCCATTTTCTCAAGAAATCTATTGTAGCAATTTAAAAAGTTAAAGGATGTTATTCAAAATCTGTTATATATATATATATATATATATATATATATAAGAGAACTCTAGGCCCGCCCTCGTGGCACCACCACAAACCAGAATTTCTTTTAATTTATTTATTTTCAAAAGTAGCCTTCTCCTTTCTTGAAAAGTTGTGATTTTTTTGAAAAGTTGTGACTTTTATGAAGAGTTGTGACTTTTATGAAAGGTTGTGACGTTTATGAAAGGTTGTGATCTTTTCGAAGGATTGTAACTTTTCCAAAGAGTTGTGATCTTTCCGATAAAGCATAATAAACATTTCTTTCACACTACCCTTTGTTGTCTATAAATAGAGGGATTTCTTCTCATTTTAAAACAACGAAAATTCTGAACTTCTTCTTCTTCTTCTGCACAATTAAATATTTGTGTACTTTGCTCCTTTTGAGTGGCTTACTGACACCATTATTTTTTTTATCAATACGTTAGTGAATAAAACCGTTTCATCCTGAGAGGATCTAATTATTTAAACCTCGTGTATTAGAGGGCAATAATTTTTTTAAAGGGACACTGTGTATTTAGTGGACTCAATTTTTCCCTTTCTATTTCATTCTATTTTTACATATCTTGGTATGTTTTTTTTACAGTCATTAATTTATGCTTATGATATTAATTGTTGTTTTTGAGTACATGTTTTAACTCTGTTGTTTATGTTTCTGCAAAGTTATTGTCTCCGGTTATATTGAACATATACACATATAGTAGGTATATTAATTGTGCAGAAAATAATTATTGTACTCAGTTCCAAAAATTCATGTTTTGATGTTCCATATAAAATTCGATAACTGTTCTGCCGTAATTTAACTATTTCTAGAAAAATCACTTTTTAAAATGTTCTAAGTATAAAACAATTTGAGAAAAATACTTAGAAAAGAGTCGACACTTAATTTTTAAAGAAATTAAGAAAACTTATAATTTTCAAAGATTTAAACAGAAAAAATCATTTGAAAATACCAAAGAGGGTTCGGGGTTCAATTTACATTTCGAGAAGGGTTTAAGCATTCGAAGTGCCCACTAACATGCAGTTGACATGCGACTTGACTAAAACAATTTTTTTTGACTAATTCTTTGGGAAAATGATTTAACATAAAAATAATAATTTATAATATTTGATTAACTTTAAGAAAATAATTAAATAAATGACACATTTCTATTTTTATTTTTTATTTTTTTTATTTATTTATTTTTTTTAGAGAAAGAGACCCAAAAATGAAACATTTGAATTAAATTACAAGTGATTAGAATATTAATAAAACTAGATTAATTAGGACTTACTTGACTCATTTTTTTTTAAATAAATAAATAATGATTTAAAAACCAAATTGGTTAGTTTAAGCATGAACATCATTTTAAATTAATTGAAGAATAAAAACAAAGTTTTGACTAACTTTTTGAAAAAAAAGTGACACAGTAAAAGAAAGTCTTTAAAGTTTATTGAAGAAAAACACTTAATTTAAAATACTTTTAGAATGAGCAAAAATGTGTGAAGAAGCGTTGAATAATACATTTTTCAAGAACAAACGATTTAACTTAATTTAGGACGTAAAATTTGACCAATATTTAATTAATAAAATAAATGACCTTAACACAAAAAAAAGTATTCAAAGCAAACCAACACAAAGAAAGTAACTCGTCTTTTGGGGAATCTAATTAAGTTAATTAAAAATTATAAAGTTAGTTAGAGTTAAACAACAAAACAATAAATAATCACAATTAAATAATTAAAGAGTAAAGGAGGAAATTGAATTTGGGCCTCCTTTTGGGCCAATTTCGCTGGAATTTTTGGGGTTTAATTCTAAACCCGTTTTTGTATACACCTAGTGTATATGAGCGTATATATCAGCTCTTTTCATGTATCTCTTGCTTCCGAACACCTGTATTTCGACTCAACCCTCTGTTTTTGCATTTTGGGCCTGCATATCAGCGTATACCGCTGCATACAACATGTATACAGCCCCATTTTTACTTTTCGGGACCTGTAATTTGACTTTCCAGCAACTTGACAAGATGTGGCCGACTCAATAAAAGAATCTTTGGGGCCCTTTATGGCCCTCTCGAAGTGACGAAGGGAAGAAAGATGAAGCCAAGAGGGCTCGGATGGTATATACATGCGGAAAAAAAAAAATGATGGTAAAGATTAGTACCCAATAATAGCATCTCACAGTCGTAGCATTAAATGACAATGAAGGTTAATCAATTACAAAATAAGAAATGCCTAGCTAGTATCACTTAATAACCTTCAAGCTAAAACACGTTAATTAAGTTGGACAATATAGTAAAACAAGTAGCAGTGACTATGTATGCAAGATCAAGCTATAATGCCAAAAATAATTATAGGATGAATCTAATAACTCCATTATGATGCACGCTAACAGATAACGAAAAAGTCGTTAATTCAATAATATCGAACAAATATAAATAGAAGAAATGATATCATGTCAAGACAAATAGATTTTCATGCTTAAATTATCAATCATGTAACATTGACGACAAACAGTTTTAAATAAAAATAAAGTATCTATATAGAGTAGGTAATTTGTCTCCCTTGCTAGAATAAAATATGACTAAAGCCATTAAAGAGCTCTTAATTTTAAGTCAATGGGTAGACTCATTTATCCATGGTTTCTAAGATGACAAAAGAAAATGAGCCACCGAAAGTTCTCCTGGGAGGTCAAAGGATCAACATATAATACATTGAAAGATCAATACCCAAAAGAAATATGCTTCAAATAATTTTAAGAATGAAACTCTAGCAAACTAGCATTTGGAAGAAGAAAATAAGAAATTCAATTCTACATCAACTACCAATGGCAATTCACTTATACAAAGATTATTGAGTAAAAAGGCAGAGATTTGGGCAAGGTTCACTCCAGACAATGGAGTAACGAAACTCGAACAATAATGGAGAAAGGAGGAAGAGGGCAGCTGAACATTACTATGTCGAAATAACTTGGATATACGCACTTAAATTAATCTTAGTATGCTTAAAGGGTGTAGATAGTAAGGACGTATAAGTGAAAAATAATTAGCATAGTAGAACACTTTTACATAGAAGATTTAACACAAGGAACTATGCTCCAGCAACTTTGAAACAACCTGTTTATTGATTCATTTTATTTTTTCCGGTTTTAGTTAGTAAGAAACTTGAAATACATTAACTCGCAAATGCAAAACAGCAACAAATCTTTCTTAGAATGCAGATTCTATAAATACAATGACTAATATCGATCTCTAAAGGACGGAAAGTAGACAACTCAATTCATGCCATTTATATTAACGGAAGTAATAAATAAGTGAAGGATATCATACATCAAAGTAAAGATGAAACCATATATGGAAGATGATCTCGAACTAAACAAAAAAATATATAAAAAAAAATAACGGAATTGCTACTCACTGCTAATAAGACAAGGTAACACTAACAAGAAGATTTTAACAAGGCAAAAATGAATTAGGGACTAAAAGGAATTCCTAGATTTCGAGCAAGTCAAACCAAACAACAATATTCAAAATAGGCAAGCTTTGTCACTAGTTTGCAATCGAAATAAGTAAAAAAAAAAACGATTTGGAAATTTTAACATTCAAATGCTTCACACAGTTGAGGATCCAACATATCAACACATCAAGAAATAAAAGACATGAACCGAAATAAGTCTTACCTTTCGAATTGCAGCGAAATTAGGACAACAACGAGCTTGAAAGGGCGATTCTTTTACCACAAACTTTGAATACGAACGACAAGCTAAGAAAATCCGAGAGTCATTCTTTTGTAAGATATTTTTCGTATATGACCACAAAATCCAATCTTTTTTCCTCCCCTTAAAATCACTAAGGGAGAGAACTATTTATAGGGAAAGATGGACGATTTAGGGGGTAAAAATCCGCTTGAATTTTGAATCTGCCCATTTCTTTTCGAGGCAACAGTGAAGGGATTCAGCAAATCCCAAAAAATAGGGGGAAAATAGACGTGAGGGTGGTTGGACGCTGCAGGCGAGGGTTATGGGTTTGCAGAGTAGTTGGACAAGATTTTCGTGTTTGTAGCTCAAATTTGGCTGTTGTCCGCGATTTCTGGGTTTGGAGCGTCTTGACTTTTGGTTCTTGCGTTGAGGAAGAAGGAGAAAAGGGTCGGGTCGAATTGGCTGCTGGATTATTTGGTGTTTGCTGGAATTGAAATGAAATTCTTTTGGTATTGTGTTGGTGGGTTGGGTTCTTTAAGTATTGGACTGCATGGAGTTTATTGTTGGGCTGTTGGGAATGTTGTGGGTGATGGGCATTATAATGTGGGTTGGGTTTTGCTGGAAAATTGTAGAGCAACTTACAAAAATGACTATATAGGGTTATTGAAGTTCAATAGCTATAAGTATGTTATTTATAAAAAATAACTACAATTTATATCTTTTTCTAGCTGTATTTCTTTATATGTTTTTATTTTTCTATTTATACACTAATACAGTTTTAATTACAATGAACTAAATAAGGAACATGTATTAATTGTGTAGCATATGAATACATTGAATTCAAATTGGTATATTTATTTATAAGACTTAAAGTATTAATATATCAAGAATACAAGTATTTATAAAAACGTAATGTATTAATATATCAAACAAGGTAAAGTATGACAATTAACATATGAACAC
>NW_006239454.1:261899-262051 GCF_000226075.1 Solanum tuberosum
GAATTTGTTTATAAAAATATAGGATTACTGTATTCAATTATACTTGTATTGCCTAAACAATCTTTTAAATTGGATAGATTACTTATGTATCTAGATATACTTGTATGCACAAATCACCATTTCAACTTGTGTTAATATTACAATACAAGTAT
>NW_006239454.1:262583-276440 GCF_000226075.1 Solanum tuberosum
CACATAAAATGTGCCTAGACATAATTAATTATTCTTGTAATAATAATTTTTCTATTTAATATTTAATAACTTTCCTATTATTTGTATATAATTAACTTTGCTATTTATTGCGTAGTTATATCCATATAACATAAAAAAAAATTATAGCTATTTATTTTAAATATATATTGATGTTTGCCATATTCTGTAGTTTTTCCAAAATTGTATTGGGCTGCTACAAAGTGGCCCAAATTTTTGGTCTTAAAAAATGGGTTTGAATAAAAGGTTAGATTTTGGCTAAAATAGGAGTAATAGGAACTAATAAACAATTTAGCCAAGCGGATTAAAAAGGTAGCCAATGAATTAATTTTAGAAGATTCGGTTAGAATTCAAATAGGACAAATTAACATAATTAATTTATGAGCTTTTTAATCTTAACGAGATAAAATAATTAACTTAATTATAAACTAATCGATTTTCAATAAGCTAATTAATTCAAAATTAAAGCTATAATTCAAACTAAAACTAAATTAATAAAATATATATTTTAACGAAGCAAAAAATCTTTTGTTATGATCTTCAAACATTTATAAAATATACTAATTATTTATATAATTATATGAAATATAGTTATTATTCAAATACTATAAAAATTAGATTGAAATTATTTACACTAACCTTGAAACTATTTGAATTTGACATAGCTAATTATTTTAAATCGTTTGAATATTAAGAAGCTCAGAAATCAATTATTGTCGGGGAGAGTCAAAATTGGGTGTCAACAATAACTTAGTATATATAAGCTTACATTTTTACATAGATACGAAGTTTCTCACTTATCAATTGAAGAAATTCATTATGCAAGTTCATAAGTTATAATTGCTTTCATGTTAAGTGTAATTTCTATTTTTAATCTGTTAACACATTTTTGAATTTTTTTCTCAAGACATATATCACAATTGTATAATCTATACAACTTAAATGTGTTCTTTTCCTTACGAAATGCCTTTGTAAATATATTCTTTTTTTCTTCTTTATTTTCCCTCTAATGTTGATTATGTAATGTTGATTAAAGAACCAATGATTTATTATTTCCTGAATAATTCATTCATTAGAGGTTCTTGAGTTATGTGATAATGACAAATAATCAAATTCACGTGGGAATATTGCTAATATTTTTTTAAGAACCTACTTTTTTTCATTATTTTTAATGTATGGATATTAGTAAAAGATTATGTGCAAGTTCAATGCAATTATTATTTATGACTTCGCGAAACGCGGGCAAATTACCTAGTTCTAAATAGTTTGAATTGAAAAGTAACAACTCATTACTAAAATATTAGAATATGAATGGTCATTCAAGTATTAAAATTAGTTATCTCACAATTATAATTATAAATATAATAATTCCTTTTGAGATAATAAATAATATTTTCTCAACAGTTAATATGAAAAAAAGGCTGATATTATTTATACACTCCATTTTTCCCACTATTGATCCGTATATATAAATTAAGCCAGCAGGACTTTATTTATTCATCGTAAATATGTCTTTATTTGGACTTTACGTAAAAGGTCCAAATACATCCCCTCTTACTCAATGGGGGTCCTTTTCACTTTTACCATTATTTTGTGTTTTTCTTTGATTTTTAATTTTAATTTTTCAAAACTTTTTTATGAGATATAAATTTATATTTTTTCACCAATTATCTCATAAATTATACTCCTTTGTCCACTTTTAATTGTAATGTTGTGCTTTTTGAAAGTCAATTTAACTAATTTTCAAAGTTAAATTAAATTACATTAATTCGATATTTTAAACAAAAAATTCTAGATATTCAAAAACTATATGAAAAGTACTATAAATTGCATTTTTTTTTATATCAACACGATGAAAAAATAATCATAAAATGTTAGTCAAAGTTCTTTTAGTTTGACTCTAAAAAAGAAAACCATAACAATTAAAAATGAACGGAAAAAATACTTTATTAGCATAAATTAACTTTTAAGGAAAAATAAATAAAGACCGATCTATTAAAAGAACAATCGTCAAACTAATATACTAAATGACAATAAATCCCACCCACCCACCTCCACTCTCTACTTCCCTTTGAAGCATCACTCATCTTTATAAACACCCATCCATCATTAATTACAACCCAAGATTTCAAATTTAAAAAATGACCAATCTTTTGTGGCTTTGCCTTGTCCTATGGATTTCAACAGCCACACTTTTTACAACCTCCTCTGCTATGCCACCACCAAATCCGATTAAATGCAATGACATTAACTCAAATTGCCAACTCTCCAACTCCTACGGTGTTTGGGGTGATAGACAAACATGTCACGCCCCAAACATCGTCTATCCAACAACCGAAGAACAACTTCGTCAAGAATTAGCCAATGCAAACAAAAACAACCTTAAGGTCAAAATCGTCACGAAATTTTCACACACAATTCCTAAACTAGCATGTCCTAGTAATTCAAAAAATTCCCTCTTCATAAGTACCGAAAAATATGACTCTACGATCGATATTAACATGGAAAGACTTACGGTCACTATTGATGGTGGAGTTGGACTACGTAAACTTATCGATACGATAGAAAAAGCGGGATTGAGTTTGGTAGCGTCTACGTATTGGGAAGGCGTGACGGTTGCCGGAGTAATTAGCACGGGGGCTCACGGTAGTTCGTGGTGGGGCAAAGGAGGAGCAATTCATGATCATGTTATTGGTCTTAATCTTATTGTACCGGCTAATGAAAATGAAGGTTATGCTAAAGTAATTAAATTGACACCACAAGATCCACTTTTCAATGCTGCTAAAGTTTCTCTTGGATTGCTTGGCATCATTTCTAAGGTAAGAAATGATTTTTTTTTAATTATATTGATCTTGGTCGTGGTTTATAATATTACGAAAATCTTCTTTATTTTGATTTTTTTAATGTAAATAATTATAATTTTACAAATTTACACTTTTTTTTATTAGTTAGTTAACTAAATTAAAGAATTTATGATATGAGAAAGGGAAAATTAGTCAAAATATGGTTATTTACACTAAACTAAATAGTTTAAAAGAAATGTTTTTTTTTTTTTACGAAAACAAAGTAAGAGATGCTTTTTGTAATATTGTTGTACCGATCGACAATCTGTCCTATTTTACAAATAATTAATAATGATTGAAATCCCCACCATTACAAATTTGTCTAGTGATACAATTGATTTTTGATTCGTCTCTAAATAGTATTTAATGATTGGGATCATGTCATTATTTATGGCTACTAAAGGAAAACATTATTTTTAGTGGGAATTGATTCTTTGTTATCTAGGTGAATAACTTAACTTTAACTTCAATCAAGTGTATCATTTCGTTTTTGTAGTATGGATGTCAATACGTACGATTAGATAAATTTTTAAAAAATGTGTACATAAATACCTAATTTTGAACTTTTTATTTTTAATACTAGTAAACATTATAGTATTAACTTTGTAAATGTGTAGGTGACGTTTCAATTGGAGCCAGCATTCAAGAGAAGTATAACATTAAATTTCACAAATGATAGTGGTATTGAAGATGAATTTATGGAACATGCAAGGAAAAATGAATTTGGTGATATTCAATGGTACCCTTCTAGACAAATTGCTGTGTATAGATATGATAATAGAGTCCCCTTAAACACACCTGGTGATGCTCTCAATGATTTTCTTGGATTTCAATCTAATCCTATTTTGGTCTCCAAATCTGTTCGAGCCGCAGGTATTATTTCACTCAGATACATCCATCTTATTATTATTATTTTTTATAATTGTGGTGTTCGGGTCAGTTTACGCACACCTCGACTAATTCCACGAGATATATGTCACTGATGACTAACCATACAAATAAATTATATCATTATAATAATAACTAATAACGGCGCAGTCTTCCGGTGTTACGACCTAATGCTCTCTTGTGAAGAGCCAAAACTCTTGACGTAGGAAGGTTCAGTCCAGTCTGTTCACCTCAATTTGCTGGGTGTGGCGACTTCGTCTTAAGATAAGATATAGGCAATAAGACTTTAAGTGCACCTGAGCGCCTTTTCCCATAGAGAATACTAAGGACGAAAGTCTCTAGTGGTTCTATGGAGCAAGTCTCCCATTGCTTTTGCAAACCAGTGGGGACAACCCCCCAAAACAACAAGTTGATAGATGGGAAAAAATCACCTAGAATATTTGTCTCCGGCTCTCCGCACCCTCATGATTCTCACCCCTACTTCATTGACCACTAGGCCAAACCCATCTTATTTTCAAAATCAAACATTTAAATCCCTCAACATAGAAGTGTCAAAAATGAGCCCAATTATAGGTAATCCGCCCAGAACTTTAAGGGTTGGGCTCAAGATAATTTGAATTGGGTTCAATCTCAACCCATTCAAGCATTAGCCTATTTCAAGAGAATCCTCAATTAAACCCAATTTAATCTCCAATTTCAATCTGTTTTAAGACTTTTTATTTGCATTGATTTAATGTATGTTTTGAATGTATGAATTATTATAATATTTTATATCTTTTAGGATTTATCTATCAATTTGTAACTTTTTTAAAAAAAATTTCATGAGTTGAAATTCAAATTGTGGTTATAAAACTTAAATAAGAATATATTAAAATTATTGAGATTAAGCGGGTCAAGACCCAACCCATTTTATCCCAAAGTAAATTTGGGCTGGTCAGGACCCAACCCAAATTCTATTCAATCCATTGTAATATCTTCAATTTCAACCCAACCCGCCCATTTGACACCTCTGCCTCAACCTAATGAAAGGTTCAAGTGTTGTTTCAATTTAATTTGATTGTGCAGTGAAAAATTAAAACTAATTTTCATAGTAATATTATTTTTGATTTGCAGAAAAGGGGTTTGAAAATACAAGAAACGTTGGTGGAAAATGCACAATGGCAAGTTTTTTCGTGGCATACAAAAAATTGATAGCAAATGGATTAAAAAACAACAAATTAATCTTCACTGGTTATCCAGTAGTAGGCCATCAAGGCAAAATGCAATCTTCAGGTTCTTGTTTATACTCATCCTCTATAGACATCACTAGCACATGTGCTTGGGATCCAACAATCAATGGACTCTTCTTCTATGAATCCACAGCCATATTCCCATCTTCTAAATTCGGAAATTTCATACGTGATGTTAAAAAATTACGCGATTTAGTCAAGCCAGAGAACATGTGTGGGGTTGACATATATAACGGATTTCTATTTCGTTTTATCAAGGCCTCGGATGCATATTTAGGCCAAGGGGAAGATTCAGTGGTCGTTGATTTTAACTACTATCGCGCTAGTGATGCCTTGACCCCGCGATTTAATCAAGATATTTGGGAGGAAATTGAACAAATGGCATTTTTAAAGTATGGGGCTAAGCCACATTGGGCTAAAAATAGGAATGTAGCATTTGTTGATGTACAAAAAAAGTATCCAAAATTTAACAAGTTTATTGCTGCAATGGTACAATTGGATCCTAAAAATATGTTTTCTAGTGAATGGTCTGATGAAATATTGTTTGGGAAACAAGAAGGTTTAAAAAGTGATGGATGTGCCTTAGAAGGGATGTGTATTTGTTCAGAAGATAGGCATTGTAGTCCATCAAAAGGGTATTTTTGTAAGCCAGGACTTGTTTATCAACAAGCACATGTGTGTAGGTTTTCATCAATTTCAATAAGTTGAATATACATTTTATGTAGTGGAAATTGATGTCTAAATAAATGAAAAATGACATATTTTAAGTGACTGGTTACTTTATTTATGTAATCGACTCTCGAAAACACCTCCATGAATTTTCTCATAATTCTAAACTGAAAGTTATGTAATAGTAGCACTAAATGCTGTGTCTTAAATACATATATTTTTTATTTTGTCATTAAAATATTATATTTCAGCTAATGTTGCTTGACAACTGCAATATATAGACTCGTTCATTTTATTTCAACCTAAATGCTTGCTAAGAATTATCTTAGCCTCATTATCGACCAATTCCTAATCACAATCTTAGATTTCATAATTTGATCTAGCTAATTAACTGATATTCATGTCATTACACCCCCCATCAAGAAAAACTCATGGCCACAAGCAAATTTTGAGATAGACTAGGCATTATTGTACCTAGGGGTGTCAAATATGCGTGGTGAGTTGAAATTAGAGATATTAAAATGGGTTGAAATAGAAATTGAGTTGAGTCCTGACCAACTCAAGTTTACTTTGGGCTCAAATGAACTTAAAAACGGGTTAGGTCTTGACTCTCCCAATTTGAGCCGCTTAATCTCAATAATTTTAATATAATGTTATTTAAGTTTTTTATGATCACAATTTGAATTTTAACTCAAGAAAATTTAAAAAAAGGAAGTTACAAATGGATAGATAAGATATAAAATTGATAGTAATTCATACATTCAATACATAACATACATTACATCATTGCAAATAAGGAGTCTTAAAACGGGTTGAAATTGAAGATTAAATTGGGCTCTATTGAAAATTATCTTAAAATGGACTAAGACTTAAAATTGAAGATATAAAGTTTTTTTCTTTTTTCGTTTGCTTCTACATTATTAATTGTCACACCCTTTTTTTCAACGGCGTCGAAGGGATTTTCCAATTAAAGTGACGGTATTGAATAAAGATTATTTTTATTTATTTGTTGGAGTCACCACTTGAAATTGAGTTATGATGTTTCAAGTCATTTATTCTTTTTAATCTCTAATAAAAAGAAAAGGGAAAATGCATAAGTACCCCCCCAGCCTATGCCCAAAATCCCTGAGACACACCTAACCTTTACTAAGGTCCTATTACCCCCCTGAACTTATTTTTTAGTTAATTGTTTACCACTTTTTGGCCTACGTGGCTGAGTCCGTGATTTCACCTATTTTAGGCGCGTGGGTGCAGCTTTTTGACAGCACTGACCAATAAAAATTGGTCATGTGTTAAATTAAACTTGGAAAAAATAAATATTAACTCAATTGTCTTCTTCTTTATTATTGTTCTTCACTAGTATACGTACCCGCGCGTTGCGCGGCTATATATTAATTTAGAATTATTTTAATTTAATAAAATATCAAATACTTCAAATATTTTTATATATTGTCCTTTATTACTTTTATGTTGTATTAATAAATTAATATTTTTCATATTAAAAAATTAATATTTAATTTTTTTTCACATGAAATGTAAAATATCATAAGATTAAATGACATGTTAGTATATTTTGAATATTTATTTTTCGAATCCAAAACATTCTTTACATTCTGAAATTTGCGTCAAACTATAATAGAAAAATGATTTAATATAGAGTGGATATAAATAATGTAATAATAATACATGTACTTGCTATATACATTTTCTTATTAATCATTGAAAATAATTAATTAATCAGTTTGTTATATTATTTTTTAAAACATTAATTTAATCTCTTAAACTTTCGCAGAAGAAAATAATAATTTAAATTTTAATCAATGATTAGATGTCGAGGAACTTATCAATTTTTCTAGTATTCTAATATAGTAATTATTGCGTAAATTCCTGTTATGACTATTATAAAATTTATCATAATTTTTAATACTTATTATTTTAATACAACGTGTAATCTTTACTTATTATTTTCTTCCCATTGTTATTTTTGTTTAATTATATTACAAATAATACTAACAACAATTTCTTTTTTTATTAATGTAAAGATAATTTAATATAACGTGTAATTTTTACTTACTATTTTCTTCCCAATTTTATTTTTTTAATCATCTATAAATAATAGTTACAACAATTTATATTTTTATTAACGTAAAGATTTTGAGTAATAATTCTTCTTATGTTCTATTAATAATAATGATCGAAATTATTCACTATTAAAGTTTCTACATAATTGATATAAAAATTGAGGTTGCATACAAATAAAAACATGTTTGAACAAACAAAATAATTATATGCACTATTAGAGAGTACCTTCTAGTCTTATAAGTATCCTACAATTATGATAAAGTTGGAAAAGTGTAACTATCTATAAATAAAATAAAATTATATATATAATATTTACAAAATTTTACAAGCCCAAATTTAAAATAAAATATATAAACATTGAAAACTATAAACTAACTAAAAATATATTAACAAAGTAGATTATAAATAAAATTTTTTATCTATAAATAAAATAAAATTATATATATAATATTTACAAAATTTTACAAGCCCAAATTTAAAATAAAATATATAAACATTGAAAACTATAAACTAACTAAAAATATATTAACAAAGTAGATTATAAATAAAATTTTTTATCTATAAATAAAATAAAATTATATATATAATATTTACAAAATTTTACAAGCCCAAATTTAAAATAAAATATATAAACATTGAAAACTATAAACTAACTAAAAATATATTAACAAAGTAGATTATAAATAAAATTTTTTATCTATAAATAAAATAAAATTATATATATAATATTTACAAAATTTTACAAGCCCAAATTTAAAATAAAATATATAAACATTGAAAACTATAAACTAACTAAAAATATATTAACAAAGTAGATTATAAATAAAATTTTTTATCTATAAATAAAATAAAATTATATATATAATATTTACAAAATTTTACAAGCCCAAATTTAAAATAAAATATATAAACATTGAAAACTATAAACTAACTAAAAATATATTAACAAAGTAGATTATAAATAAAATTTTTTATCTATAAATAAAATAAAATTATATATATAATATTTACAAAATTTTACAAGCCCAAATTTAAAATAAAATATATAAACATTGAAAACTATAAACTAACTAAAAATATATTAACAAAGTAGATTATAAATAATTTTTTTTATCTATAAATAAAATAAAATTATATATATAATATTTACAAAATTTTACAAGCCCAAATTTGAAATAAAATATATAAACCGTGAATAATTTGTTGGAATTCTTTTTAAATCAAATGAAAAGGTTTGTAATAATTGATGAGAAATTAATAAATATTATAGGAAAAGAGAATAATAACATTCATGACAAAATAAATTAAATATGGCTATTGATGAAGATATAATTAAATATGATTATCTTTAATGTTATTTAAATTTGTAGGCGATTTTTTTTGTATTTTAAAATTAAAAAAAGGCCAAAAAACCCACAAAAAGAGATAAATAGGATTGAAGCCCTTAGAGAGCGTCACCTCACCGTTTTCATATTCAACTTTATTATTATATATGGATTTAGATTTTTGCACAACCTTAAATTTAAGGACACATTTAGATATTATATCAAACATTCATTTATTTGAAGTTGAAATTACATTTTACATGAAAATTGGATATTCCATATTCACATTGAGTATGAATCTTTTTGTTTTTTTTACAAAATTCAAAATAAAAAAATACAAAACATAAACTTATAGATCAAATTTTACATTTGACATTTGAAAGTTTTACTTTTCATTAAACGTTTTGTTATAGAATTTGGAATCGCCCTTTGAAATTAGTATTTATAAATGAAAATATTGATCTAGTCCTGTTGAAATTGTGTCTGGCCTAGTACTTTTTCTTATTAGAGTGATTATTGAATTAGGTTTAATATCAATTTTCTTAATTAGTTTTGTCAATTGGCAGTGCTAAGAAGATGGGAATTTACGTTATATTAAATTATCTTTACATTAATAAAAAAAGAAATTGTTGTTAGTATTATTTGTAATATAATTAAACAAAAATAACAATGGGAAGAAAATAATAGGGAAAATGCATAAGTACCCCCCCAGCCTATGCCCAAAATCCCTGAGACACACCTAACCTTTACTAAGGTCCTATTACCCCCCTGAACTTATTTTTTAGTTAATTGTTTACCACTTTTTGGCCTATTCTTAATTCAAATTGTATTTCGTTACTTTTGGGCCTAAGCCCACTTGTCTATTATCTTGCTAGAATTTAGGATAGGTGAAAAATTGGGCCAAAGGCCCAAAATAAAAATGGGCCCAAATACTGGCCCAGGCGGACAGGTAAACCAGATTTGGGCCCAAATCTCTTTCCCTTTTCATTTTGATTATGTTTGTTTACTTGTTAAATAATCTTAAGGTCGAAAAAATTTAAATCCCCAAAAGACACCCATTTTGACTTAACAATTTAACTAAATCGGTCTTTTAAATGAACTTGAAGAATAATTTTACAAATTATCTCACTTAGATAAGTATTCCCGTATTTCTCCCCTTTTTCCTTTTAAAACGGTTCTAACTATAAATTTTGCAATTTCAACTTAAGTTAAATTATTTTAGCCAAATAATTAATTACCGGATAACCGCATGTTAGCGGGCATTTCGGATGCTTTCAAACCCTTCCCGAAATGATAATATGAACCTCGAATCCCCTTAATTATTTTCATTAGATTTTCTATTTTTAATATCCTGAAAAAAATCAGTTTTTCTTAATTTTCCTTTAAAAATTAAGTGGCGACTCTTAAACCAGTCTAATTATATATTTTTAAATAAAACACTAAGACCATCTCCAACCCATCTCTATTTTACTTTCCATACTCTATATTTGAAGAATAAAATAGAGAATGGACACTCCAATCCACCTCCAAATCTCCCTCTACTCGAGTTGAATAGTAGTTCTCCAATTACTATTCACACTCTCTATTTCACTTTTTCATTATTTTATTATTATTTCTATTACTTTCTAATTAACATATTATTTTACATATAATACTATTAATTAAATATCTAATATTCATAATTCCTTTTTAAATGTAATATAATATTTTAAAAAAATATAATTTAATATATACTATTTTAATTTCAAATTAATAGTATTTAATTTTTTTTTCTAATTTTTGTGAATTAATAAAATTTTATTTTAATTATTAATTTTCATTATAAAGAATACGCAAAATTAAAATGGCAAGATGAAAAAATTTAATTTATAAATACAATACATGATATGAATAATTTAAATACAAGATATCAATACAATACATAACATAATAATTTAAATACAAGATAACAATACAATATAATACATAACATAATAATTAAAATACAAGATAAAATACAATACATAACATAATAATTAATTGATCACAACAATAATTTAGAAAATCCGGTAGGTCGTTTCCAGATTTAGCACTATTCGGAAAAAAAATTAGGATATGATTCTGAGAATTGGTGCGATTATGGTTGTGATTGCGGTTGTGACTGCGGTTGTGATGATATACGATATGGGTTATTATTTAGCTGATGGTATATATCCTAAATGGTCTACAATTGTTCAAACTATTTGTGATCCTCATTTCCAACAAAAGAAATATTTCGCGATGAAGCAAGAATCGTGCCGAAAAGATGTTGAACGTGCATTCGGAGTTTTGCAATTATTGCAGGACCATTACGCTTTTGGAGAAACGAAATGGTACATGATATAATGACTACATGTATATACTGCACAACATGATAATTGAGGATGAACGTGATCTCAATGCACCAACTCAAGATGCCGTAGAGGGTCCAACTCCAACTATAGAAATGGTGATAGATGAAAATCTCCGATTTGAACAATTTTTAGCTAGACATAAAAAAATTAAGGACAAAAAATGCTCATTTTGAACTCCGTAATGCATTAATAGAGCATTTATGGGAGCAACGTAATAATTTTGAAAATTGAGTGTTTATGTAATTGTATGTCACTTTTATTTGAATTTGTCCCCTAATTTATGTATTATATTATATTTTCTTGCAATTTATGTTATTTAAAAATTTAGAATAAAAAATAATTTTATGTCACATTAATAATTATATAAAGTAATTATTAGGGAAAAAAGAAATAAAGAATTTATATTATGAAATAAGAAAATAAGAATGAATTAGAAATAATAATATAATATTGAGGAGAGAAAAAAAGATTCCTTTTTAGAGAGTAAAATAGAGAATTGGATTGGAATTTGTTGTCTGAAAAAATAGAGAACTCTATATTTGAAGAGTAAAATAGAGGATTGGGTTGGAGATGCCCTAAGGGATGCAGCAGGATGGGAGGAAGAACAAAGATGGGCCATTGCTTACTGTAAAGGAAATAGTGCAGCTGTTGTGGTATACAAAATGGCATTAGCAAGCAATTTGTATTATATTTGGCAAGAGAGGAACCAGAGGATCTTCAACCAAAAGGAAAGGACTGAGGGGGTAATTACGAGGTTGATCATTCAAAACGTGCAAGTGCGAGGCTCTATGAAGACTATTTTGGCTACAAAAATGGATGAATTGAACTTCTATTCTTAAGAAACGTAAAATGTAGACTTGGTTGATGTAAGTGTAGGAAAGATGTTTGTGAGGAATAGTTGAATGCCAACCTTGGGAATTTGTCCACTGGTGGCTTTATTTGTCAGTTTTTGTGTATTGTTTTGAAACGTCTCTTTGGTAATAAAGTAATTTACTTGCCAAAAAAAAAACAACTAGAAATTCAAGTAAGGATTTATGTTGATCGGGTGAAAGTATTAGAGATCCCTTAAGTCATGTGGTTCTAGCACGGTTATTTTTATCGACTTATACTTAGATTATTTTTGAATATATTATTTCAGGCCATGATTTGTTCACATTTTTATTGTTGAACTTTTTATTTTGTCTCAACCTAGATGTACAAGTGCATTCTTAGTCTTGACATTTAGAGGCATAATTACCTTCTTCACGTCCGACCTAATAATTTTGTTTATAAGTCATACTTTAAATTAATGAAAGTTAACTATATTCTTGGACAAGGTGCGTCACCGCATCCTTGAGTTTCTTTAAATGTCTCAAAAAAAATATGTGTAATCACATTCTTAATTGAAACAAATATTTTTAACGTGCCTAAAGCTCATCTAGTATTAAAAATGCTTACTCTTATTTTTGTGAATTCTAGACAAGTAATCTTTTATTACATTATTATATTAATTAATGATATTTTTAATTAAATTAGTCCTCATAAGCTACTCAATCCTAAACTCTAGTTCATGCCCATATAAAGGGTACTATATTCTCTTGAAAAGGCATCTCAAATATTCCACAAATTCATGGAATATTCATAAAGAGATCAAATCCAAATCATCTTAGTTCGGTACGCGACTAACGACCCTTGGATCATGGATAAATCTTATGAGAAAAGAATCAAGGGAGGAACATAATATACTCACAATCTTGATCAATAAAACTATATTTCTTCATATTTTATTTATGATTGCAATTTATTTTTTGTCGCTTTAAAAAATTTTCTCCCGATCCCTCGAATCATGATGACACCTACCATAACCCGTCAGTTAGTAAGCCTATCCGTACCCAAAACACGAGTAATTAATATGTATAAGAGCATAACTAAACATGAAATAATACTAACAATAAAAAAAGACAAACAAAAGGCAAACCAAAAGCTATATATAATGGAAACCCTCCCAGAACCTGGAAGTCACGAGTACATAGTTATCTAGTAAGAACAAATACAAGTCCTAAAAGTCACTACAAGAAAATGCATTTAAAGCTACAAAACACATTGTAGCTAAATATGAAATTTTTCGTAGCTAAACGCTTTAGCCATAAAATATTTTTTCGTAGCATTCGTGGCAAGATGTAGGGTGGCTAAAAGTTAGCTACAGACTTTACATGGTCTATGGCTAAGGACTAATACTTATAGCTACTAAAAAAATTGAGTTGTAGCTATAATAGTACAAAATTCTTGCTACAAAATATATACTTGTAGCAAAATATTTTTACTCTTTTGCCACAACAAATTAAATTCATTGCAAGTTTTATATTGTAGACACAGTATATTCTATTGTAGCAAATGACTTGATTTATTTGCTATGAAAATTTAAAATTTGTGGCTATTTTATATTTTTAAT
>NW_006239454.1:276480-277869 GCF_000226075.1 Solanum tuberosum
ATTTTATATTTTTAATCTTGTGGCAATGATACTTGTATTTAGCTACAAATTAAAAAAATTATAGCTATAAAATTAAAGCATTTGCCACAAATACTTTTTCACAAAGCTAAGATTTGAAACTTTTTGCCACGACATACATAAATTATAGCTCATATTTTTAATTTTGCTATGAAAACTGAAAATGTATCACCTTATTTTTATAATTACATATAGATTTAGTCATAATTACAAAAATTCATTGCTACAAATTGAAGAATAGTGACATAAACATTATTAATCACAAATTTTTTTCTAATATAGCTAAAAAATAAATTTCAACAATTTTGTTACTATAAATTTGAAAGGATTTTCCACAAGCTTTGTTAATAAAAAAGATACATAATGTAACCATGAATACATTTTTGAGATTCTAAAATAATTCTTAACTTACATATAATTGCATTCTAAAATTTTGAGAATAGTCATAATATACAATTCTTGTAAGACATCATCTTGTTTGAGTCCAAAGCAACATAGTCTTCACCTATCTTTCCTTCCACAATCTTCAATTGCATCTTAGCTTGATCAACATCGGTTTCAATTTGTCATTTATATGCCCTTATTCCATAAATATGCCTATCAATAATGATAAATATTTTAGCACCAAGAATGTAATGATTTAAAATTTCAAGAAAAAATATAATTGTCTATGATCATTTTTTTACAAAAATGTTTAGCAAATAAAAAAAATACAAAGAAAACAAAGGAGTAAGCAAACCTGTAACTTTTAAACTTCTTAAAACCTGTAGATATAGATCTCAAATTTTAAAATCAATTATAAAACTCATACCTAATCAAAAAAATTCTTCTACATTAATAAACATATACAATCCATTGTAATACCCATCGACTCAAGCTAGGACAATAATCTCTTGCAAAAATATAGAATAATTGTGTATGATAAATTATTTGTGGTTCAATCTTTTCTTGAACCTATACATAATAGAAAATTTAGAGCATACGACTGAGTAAACAAAAACTTCATATTGTGAAAACTTATCTCATCTGCTTGGAGAATGTATGTAAAACCTACAAAAAAAAAATAACAAAACATTAGAAACAAAAAAATCGAACAAAGGGGGAAGGGGCGGACAAGAAGGATATGGGAAGAGTGGAAAGGATATCTAGGTTTTTATTAAATGAGTTTTAAAATTTTGGGGGGAACTTTTGAACTTTTGCAATTTTTAATTTTTTGTGGTAAGAGTTTTTGGATCTAAATGGGGAAGGGGGGAGACGGTTGGAGGTTATTTTTGGTGAAGATTAATGCTTTGCTTTTATAGTTATTATTTTTGCTTATTTTAAAATTTAACAAATACAATATTATTTTATATATAACAAATACAACAATTG
>NW_006239454.1:279034-280534 GCF_000226075.1 Solanum tuberosum
TGGCTGAAAGGTTATTCTATTATTACTATGATAAAACTTGTGGCAAAAATTAATTATCAGCTATGAATTTTTATTATAGAAGAAAATTCTATGTCTATTTCATTTAATTATTGCCACAATATTTTATAACTTAAAGCTAAATTATTTATTTAGCTACAAATATTTCTTCAAATAATTTATTGTGGCTAATAGGTTATTATTACTACGGTAAATTAAAATTAGTGGCAAAAAAATAGTAATTAGCTACGAAATTTTACTATAGCAAAAATTCTATGGCTATATCATATAACTATTGCCACATTTTTTTATAACTTGAAGCAAAATTATTTACTTAGCCACAATATTTTGTTCAAATAACTTGTATGGCTAAAAGAGTTGCTATTGCTACAATTATTTTTATTGGGTACGCAAAAAAAGTTATAATTAGCTACCGAATTTTATTGTAGCAATAAAATTGTAGCTATTTAGATAATTATTGCCATGATTGTTAGCAATTATAGCAAATACAAGGATTATACTTAGTAAACTTTATATTCGTGGCTAGGAAATTTGACGAATTTTTATATAGCCACGAAATTTGAATTTTTATGGCTATTACTAGGTAATAGCTACGATTTTTGAATTCATAGCTTAGTTTTCATAGCAATAAGTATATTTTCTTGTAGTGAGTGGACAATAACAAGCTGTCTCAAAGGCGAAAGACAAGCCAACATATGTATAGAAGGAGACAAGCTGGTCCAGGACACCCTCGTCTCCGATATCCACAAGATGCAAAATATGGCACAATCGATCACTGCTGGTAGCTGGTACAACCTGCATCGTGAAAAAGATGCAGAGTGCATGATAAGTAATTTGTAAATTGAAAATAGTTCCGATTTTATAAAATTATTTTTTATACGTGGTCAATTATGATTCGTTCACGTCATTAATTAAATCATTTTTTCTAAAGGAAAAAGGTTCAAATATACCATCGAACTTTGAGAAAAGTTGCTCATCTATGCCATTCGTGAAAAGTTTGGCTCATCTATGGCGTCATTGAGTTAACAAATAATGACATGGATGAGCCTTTTCTCAAATAAAAAAGACATAAATAAGCCGAACTTTTAACGGATGACATAAATTATTAATGCATTTTTTCTCTTGATGACAAGAGCTTTTCCCCTGGAATAAAAAGAGAAGTGTAACAAAATTTTATAAATCAAGTTTGAGTGTTTGACAATGCGTGTGGTTCGGTCCTTGGTCATCTCTTATAAATAAATGGTTTTGCCTGTGGTAGGGGTGTGCGTTAGATTTCTTGGTTTGGTTTTATATTATTTGATTTGAATTTTTCGATTGATTTTAAAAAAGTATAACTCAATCCGAACCAAAATAAATTTGGTCTGATTTGGGTTTTCTCTATTTAGTTCGATTTTTTCGGTTTGATTATTCGGTTATGTCAATCATTAATAACATGACAAAATTATATTTGTAATTTGAATATATATATATATATATATATAT
>NW_006239454.1:289505-290667 GCF_000226075.1 Solanum tuberosum
TATATATATATATATATATATATATATATATATATATATAAATTTAATCAAATATAAACTTAATCATAATGTGAGACAATAACCAAAAAGGACAAAAGAGGCTAACTCCAACTTAATTCTAAACCTAAAATTTATCGGTTTTATTTTTCTAAATTCGAAATCAAATAAAAAAACTAAACAAAATAAATTATTAATCCAAAATCAAATAAAAAAATCAATCCAAATTAAAATTTGGTTAGGTTTTGTTTAATTTTTGGTTTAATTCAAATAGTACACACTCCTAATTTGTGGTATTGACGCATTTTTGTCAAAAATATATCACATTTCTAAGCAAATCAACAAGGCAAAAATAGGTTAGAGTTAATGCGAGCATAATTTATCCAAAATATTAAAGTCAAGATAGGTTGATTAATGTGATTGTGCTAAAATTAAGGTACTCATGGGTGACTTATATCTTTCTCGATCAACAAAAATTATTTAAATGATATTTATTTTTGCAGATCACAAAAATAAGGAGTCAAATATCTTTTGATAAGAGATTCAATGAGATGACTTAGAACACCAAATGTAATTCTCAAGTGACTACTTTAATTTCTTAAATAAATAATACACTTTCAAAACCATCACTTCAATGAAAACCTTCTCTAAAATAAAACTTATTCGACAAAAAGAATTGAGATATTGTTGGAAATCTCGCAAAATATACATCGTCAAAAAAAAAAAATTGTAGTAAATTTTCATAGCTTATGGCATATCAACAGGGCCGGCTCTATGCTTTCAAAAATAAGGCCTTTGCCTTAGGCCCCCAAATTTTTGTCAAGAATAAATTATGTGTTAAATTTTTTATAGAAAAATTAATTATTTATGATAAAAAGTATAATTTTTTTTAAAATAAATTATTTTATCCACTTTAACATCTTTTGTACTTTGTTAAAAATAAGAATTAACAGCGAAAAGTGTTGAACAAAGTGAATTACAAATTCTTTTTTATTTCTTTTTAAATTTTAGTTTCAAGCATTACTCTAAGCATATTAAAATGAGGTATACCAAGTCATCAACTTTTTGAGTCAAATTCTATGATTCTAAACTTCTAACTCTTATCTTTATTTAATATTTATCAACTTATTACTTATATCATTATGTTAACAATACATATAATAAT
>NW_006239454.1:292156-325019 GCF_000226075.1 Solanum tuberosum
TTTTTAAATTTTAGTTTCAAGCATTACTCTAAGCATATTAAAATGAGGTATACCAAGTCATCAACTTTTTGAGTCAAATTCTATGATTCTAAACTTCTAACTCTTATCTTTATTTAATATTTATCAACTTATTACTTATATCATTATGTTAACAATGCATATAATAATTGTCTCACTTAAAGGATGTTTTTCAATGTTGTGTTGATAAAATCTTACCTAAAACTAGTAACTCAAAAAACAATATTAAGTACTAATAATTTTCATCTTAATAGTGTAATTTTTTTTTTTTGAATAAATACGTATATGAAGTGTATTTATATTTTAGGCTGCGAATTGAAATTTCGCTTTAGGCCCCCAATTACGTTGAGCCGCCCCTGCATATCAATGACTATTCTTAAGGATAATTCTTTCAATATATGTATATTTCAAAATTTAACAAGTTCTTCTAGTATAAAATAAAAATTTAAAAACTAACAAAGATTTATTAAGAAACAAAATCGATAGAATATTGGAGGAATAATTTGTTTTTTCTCTTGGTATCTTCTCTACTCACCAAAGAATTGGACAAGTATATATAGATCACTATGACAACATCAGAATGACTTATGGCAGACTATTCCAACGATCGTAAGGCTATTGAATTTGATTCAATTTCTAATAAGAGTTAATGTTGGAAAAGTAGAGATATTATAACAACCATGTAAGGAACGCTGTAATGGGTTGTTTTAATTATTGGGATATATACTATTAACCATATGTTTAGATATATTATTTATTATAGAATAATTATATATTCAGTTTTAATAAATCATATATTCGTTATGGTGTCTGATTATTTATACATAGATGTTTCAGTGTATAGAGTTTAGGCTAATATACAGAGGATTAAATCATCGGTTCTTATAAGTATAAACTTTTTTGTTCACAATCTATGATGTAAATTGAACATGCAATCGGTAGGATTGTATCACAAGATTATATATAATTTATCTTAATTATGGGAACAAAATAGTTCTAACTTCTTGTGTTGGTGCATTTTGTATGTATTAAACGAAATCGAGTAGAGATAGTTGTTTTAGACTAACTGACAAAAGCATATTATCTAAACTGTAATGTACTTATATTCTTATTCCTGATATAACTTAATCAAGAAAGCATGACTCGCTTAGACTCAATGTATTTTCTTTTCTATGACCCACGTGGACATGTTATTTTATTTTTTCAAAAAGTATATTGCTAGCCTCTAGGCAATGATTGATTCCCTTATTTTTTATTTTTTTGGGCAAATGTGTCGCTCATTCTTGAGCGATTAGCTCTTAATTTTGATTTGAACATAACTTATAATTTAAATTCAAATCATAATGGCATCAACGTTTTCAGATTAGATGGTTCTCATATCACAATTATATAGTGATTGAACTGCTATTTCTTCCCTTACTTTTAAATTCTTGGAAGTTTTTTTTTTTCTTTTGTCGTTTACTTCTACATTATTATTATTGTTATTGTTATGATATCCTATGATAAAACAAAGAGAGGCGATTGAAATTTTCTTATTAGCAAAAGAGAAAAACAAATAGTAGCTAAGGCGGGAGGTAACGAACCAAAAGGCTGCACAAAATATATTTTTTTATTATATAGTATTATTTTTGAAAATATACATAAAATGAAAAATAATAATAATATTAGAGAAAAAAGAATATAAAAAGAATATTCCTTTTTAGTGTAAAATTTAGTATAATACATTTGACTTGGTTTATACAAAAATGATGTTAATACTATTTTAATGTAAAATTTGATGTTATGAATTATATCGGGATCTATAAAAGAAAAAATAATCAGGTGACTAGAGAGGTTGAGACTTATCAAGTTCTTTCCCAAATTTTTTTTAGGGAATCAATAGCCCAATGCCAAGAGAAATACTTTCAAAAAATTCATCAGATAAATAGTTGTTTGACAGTCAGTTAAATTAAGGACAATTCACTCAACTTTAAGCGACTTGACAGTTTTAGTTAAATAAAAAAGGAAAATTGCCATTATAGCAAACTATCAATTCAAATATAAATGCTATAACTATAATTTCATTTAATTCTAATTCACAACAAACTTTTTGTCATTTGCCTCTCCCCTGAATCTCGCTCGCCACTCTCAGTTCTCTCCTTCACTTCTCTCACTTTATACAAACATGTTGGAATGTATGCGTCCACTAGTCTAGATGGGACCAGGTCCTCAGCACAGTTACAATAACAAAAAATAAACAAAGTGCTGAAAGTAAAAATTGCACGCACAACTTTACGTGGAAACCTCCTTGCTCAAGGAAGTAAAACCACGACATGTTCTCAAAAAGACTTTTCAAACTGCTTTCACTAATCTTCTCCAAGCAAAAGTAAAAACCAGTTTACAAAATGAGATTAGCCTGCTAATCTCCACACTAAGCAATACCTCATATCACTTAGCTGAGCCAGAGCAGAGACAACACTGCCCACTATACTAATCCTAACCGATTAATATAGACTTTAGAGTAAGAAACTAAGTTACCCTTAACCTAGTTCTTACAATGATTCACACAAGATTGAAACGTTTCTTTCACAAGTGAAACGAATCCTACAATATAAGCACGATTACAAGCAAACAAAGTAACAGCTGGTACAGGAAGGAAATGAAGCACTCTATCAGGTCCCTGCTGTTTTTTGAAGCTTGAAATGTCTCTCTTTGAATGAATAATCTTTTTGTTGTTTGTGAGTTCAATATATTGGACAAGAAGAATTATTATCCAATGTACAAACACCCTCGTCGCTTAATTCTGATTGGTGGAGTACTCTGCAATTTCACCAACTTTCTGATGCTGGCAACTTTTATAGCTGTTAAGCACTTTGACCACTGGACGAGTATTCATACTCTGCAGAGGACCAGGTCCCTGCACTTGTGAGGAGATCATCAAAACATCTAGGAACATAAGCACTTATCAATACACAAATGTATAAATTGTGTTTGTATTTGTATAAAGCGAGAGAGACTGTGTATACATATATAAATACATATCTCTCCGTCTTATACACTTATAATTATACAAATACAAATTTTTCCCTGTCCGGTTCTCTTTTGCCTTTCTATCTCGCTTTGTACAAACACAAATTATACACATACAATGTATAATTTGTGTCTGTATAAAGCGATTGAGATATTTGATATACAAATACAAATGTTTTAACTCGATTCAATTGTATACAAATTCAAATTTTATGTAGATATACAAACACAATCATTGATAGATATACATAATAGTTACATGTATACAATTATCTAACCGATATACATATACAATTTACCTCTCTCCACTCTCTTCCCTCTCTCGCTCACCTCTCTCCTCTCTCTCTCTCTCTCACACACACACACACAATCTCGCTCACCATTTTATCCTAACATAGAGAACATATACGTATACAAACACAATTTTCTCTCCCCTCTCTCGCTCACCTTTCTCCTCTCTCTCTCTCTCTCACACACACACACACAATCTCGCTCACCATTTTATCCTAACATAGAGAACATATACGTATACAAACACAATTTTCATACAAATTGCCGCAATTTTTATACAAATCCGCGGTTTTATACAAATCAGATGCTCCATAGCCAGTGGCGGACCCAAAATTTTCGTTCAGGGGGTTCGAAAAATAAAAGTATAAACGTGTAAATAAGCCAACAAAATAAAATTTCAAGGAAGTAGTAGTATATAGTTTTAGTGGTGGACCCTTGAATTTTTTTGGGTTTAAAACCACACTTTTAGCATGTTTTATAAAATAAAAAAACTAAAAAAAAACGTGAAAAAGGGAACTGAAAATAAAAAAAATAAAAGAATTGAAACTAAGAAAGAAAAAATAAAACACTTACATACGGATTCGAACCCTCGACGTGCAGCTTAATTTCAAGGGACCTGCTGCTGGGCTATCAATTTCTCTGTCTTTAAAGGGGTTCAAAAAATATATATATATCCATATAAATACAAAAAATTTAACTTATATATACGGTGTAATTATTTGCTAAGGGGGTTCAGGTGAACCCCTGGAACCCACGTGGGTCCACCCCTATCCATAGCACACATAATTTGCTATGAAGCGTAAATAGCAAAACTGTAACTATAGAGTGCTAATATGATTTTTATGTTTGTCATTCCTAGAATTTTCTCAAAAGAAAGAGTGGCCCTTTAGGCATTTTAGTTTTTTAAAAATGGCTTTTTTGACTTTGGACTCACTTTAACCCGATATTTTACCCTTTTGATGTGATGAAACTTGAATCCATTGTCTTACCATAATCAATTACATCAAAGGCAAAAATGCACTACAACTCACCCTTGAACCTTTGAAAATAGTGTTAGTTACATAACATGTCTCCATTTTAGCCTATTATTAATTCAGATTGTTAGAATAAGGTGATTATAGTAACTTATATATACTCCATACAAAGATGCAACTTTATACTCCTCACAAGTGATGCAGTTTTCACAAGAGTATGTATTTTACTCTTTATTTCCACTCTAGCAATTAACCATATAATTAAACATTTTTTTACATAATAAGCATTTTTAGTTAAATAGATAGGTTTGCACATTTGTTGACAAGTCCTGTACTACCATGTAACACATTCATTTGCTTAGAATGTGACTAACTTATACTATTTTAACTCATCCTTCATCTCAATTATTTTGTAGTCATTCAGTTACAGAATATTTTGTGTTTCTGCTTCTCAATAATTTTGAATGAAAGTGATTGAGAATCATATCGTCTCAGGTTTAAAATTCAGTAGAAATAAAAAACACTACGTGATTTTTTCCCTATGTCCTAGCCTTGGTGGACAGAATTATCTGATACCCATTGTTAGTAGAAGGTGATAGATATCTTGTAGAACTAGTCGAAGTACACAAAAGCTGACCAGGTCCCACGATCGTTAAAAACGAATAAATAAATTTCAACCATCTTAATTTGAACACGTTCACTCAATCATGTGGAGCACCTTCAATTCCAATGCAGTAACAAGCATCTTCATTCTCATACGTATTAAAACAGTCTTTTTTCCCGAATTTTTTACCCTCTTCGAAATTTATACCCTTACATTCATTTTTAATTGTCATCTTAAGTTTTTCGTAAGTCAATTTGACTAATTTTCAAAGTTAAATTACATTACATTACATTAATTCAACATTTTAAACAAAAAAAAATTAAATATTCAAAAACTATACGAAAGGTACTATAAATTGCCATTTTTTGCATATCAATATGCTGAAAAAATACATCGTTAAATATTACTCAAAATTTTTATAGTTTGACTCTGAAAAAGGAAACCATGACAATTAAAAATGGACATAGTATATTTTTTGTGAACGTTTAATTCTTTTTTCTTTTAGGTGAAAAATAAATAAAATATGTCGGGTCGGGTTAAATGGGGTTTGCTAAAACAATATGGGTATTTAAAATTGGAGCAGATTATTTAATTTTGAACTTGACATGTGGCGTTTCGTTAAAATTAAGGATAAATTTGTACCAAAGTATAATGAGAAGGGTACACCCAAACTAATTTCGCTTAACTGATACTAAATCGGTATAGGTATCTTTAAGGCTGATAATATTACGCTTAACTGATACAAAACATTGTATATATATTGTATTGGTATCATTAAAGCTGATAATTTCACTTAACAGATACTAAATCATTATATATAAATTGTATTAGTACCATAAGGTATCTTGTTCAGAAATTGTTTATTAGTCAATGATACTATAATAACATATGTAATTTTTGTGGAATCATTAATGTTTCTTATTCAGACTCATTAGTCAATGATATTATATGTATATATATATAATCACGATTTTTATGTATCCGCAATTTTAAATTATTATTTTGTTTTTAAAAATAATTTGAAGACGAATGTAGAGTGAAAATTCGTTCGTAGAGCGGTCACAGTGAAAATAAAATCATATCTTATTGCAAATTCTTATTAAAAAAAAGGGATAAGGGTCTGAAAAATATCTCAACTTTGGTCGGATTTGTTGTTGCGATACTAAACTTTTATAAGGACCTATTACCTCCCTAGACTATTTAATACCGTATTTTTTACCCCCTGAACTATTTAATAGTGTATTTTAAAGGTATATATGTGCCCACGTGAACACATTACTATTTATAATTTTGCATTATTTTTTATGTCCACGTGGACACATATATATGTTTAAAATATGGTATTAAATAGTCTAGGGAGGTAATAGGTCCTCATGAAAGTTTAGTATCGCAACAGCAAATCCGACCAAAGTTAGGGTATTTTTCAGACCCTTATCCCAAAAAAATCTTCCCAAGATTAACAATGGTGGAAATATCGGTTATTTTGGAAGGAAACAATGGAAAACTTTAGAAAAGGAAATAATTTAACTAATTTGGTTAGAATATAAGAAGAAATTTACTTGTCCTTAATATTATATTCCTAACTTTTATAATCTATATAAGTCATGGAGACCTACTTTTGGTTTTTGACTTATTTTAAATTTATTTTAAGTTACTTTTGACCTTGTCAAACACTTCCTAACTTTTTAAAAGTTATTTTTGACTTATTTTACGTTACTATTTTGAGTAAATTTTAGGAATAACAAACATAAAAATCATATTAGCGCTCTATAGCTACAATTTTGCTATTTGCGGAGCTCCATAGCAAACATAGTTTGCTTTCTAGCATCTGATTTGTATAAATTGCGGCAATTTGTATAAATTGGGAGTTTGTGTCTATGAAAATTACGGTTGTATATGTATATGTTCTTCGTGTTAGGCTAGAGTGGCGGACGAGATTAGGAGAGCGAGGAAAGAGGTGAGCGAGAGAGTGGAGAGAGGTGAATTGTATATGTATATTGGTTCGATAATTGTATATATGTAACTAATATGTATATGTATCAATGATTGTGTTTGTATATCTGCATAAAATTTTAATTTGTATACAATTGAATCAAGTTAATATACAATTGAATCGAGTTAAAACACTTGTATTTGTATATCAAATTTCTCTCTCGCTTTATACAAACAAGGTGTTGTACATTGTATTTGTATAATTTGTGTTTGTATAAAGCAAGAGAGAAAGACAAAAGAGAATTGGATAGGGGAAGATTTGTTTTAGTATAATTATAAGTGTATAGGACGGATATATATATATATATATATATATATGTAGTGTATATACAGTTTATCTCGCTTTATACAAACACAAACACAATGCATATACATTTGTGTTTGTATAAAAGTGAGATAGGTGAGGGAGAGAATTGAGAGTGACGAGCAAGATTCAAGGGAGAGAGGGCAGAATGACAATGTGTTTGCTACGAATCATAATTAAATGAAATTGTAGCTATAACATTTATTTTGAATTAATAGTTAGCTATAATGCACAATTTGCCCTATTTTTTTTTTTTATATTTGTCAAACACTTTCCGAAGTCAAAAACTGACTTAAAAATAAGTTTAACCAACTTTTAAGCCAATCCAAACACCCTCTAAGTAACATATTTTATTCTTGAAAAAAATAATGTTTGATATTCTCGAATAACAAAATACTCATGGTTTCAAAATAATTGTAATGCAGCACTTGAAATACTTATATCAAATGGGTTCATGTATAGTGATAAATAATACTTTACCTCCTCTCATGCTAATGATTATTTAGAGTTTTACTATGAATACTTTATATATTGCGAATTTATTTTGCAAAAAATCTTCTTAATGGGGTTAAAACTAAACAGTGACATCAGAATATCTTATTTATGTTGATCTAATGATCTCTAATACATATATAGAGATAAAATATTTCAGAAAGTTAAAATCTAAATCTGGTCACCATCTTATTTTATAGAAAAAAAATAGTTCATTACCTATTTAATTAGAGCCTAGAAGAGTGAAAATAAGAGAAGTTATGATTTGGGAAAGAAGTTAAATTCTTTGTAAATTACAAGGTACTCGATTGATCTCAAGTTATGGTAAGAAATAATTTAGAAGTCAAGTATGCAAGAAGAGTTTATAGGAGAAGATACTCTTAGTCGAAGGTATGACAATTTTCTTAGCTTTAGGGTCAATCGAATAGATAAAAGATCTAATAAAATAGTGTTTTTTATCCCAGAAAAACTATCATAGTGATTCTAGTAGATTTGAAAGCAAATGAAATAAACTGGGATAATGCTTTTATGGAAGAGTTGTGTGGGCAATCCGACTATGCCTTACATTTGCTCTACATGCTGCACATAATATTTCTTCTAAACGAGTCTTTTTTTTTATTTGGAAGATGGATATTGCGTTCGGTTCGAAAGACATGATTTTCAGTATGTCTCCGGATAAGACTCACACTAGTCTGACTAGCTAGTGAATGATTCTTTCAGGTGGGAAGCAGGTTGGACCCTATGAGCAGATATATTCTACAACATAAGCAACATTGTTCGACACCACCCGAGAAGCAAAAGATTCGTGAGTCGTAACTAAAAATACATGCATAGACATCAAAATTTAATTTTTGATATCCCTAATTGAATTAAAGTTTGAGTGAACAGAGCCTTTTGTCACGGATTTAGAGTCTCATTAATGTTCCGTGCGACACTTGACAACTTACTCACGATTCTTTCACGGTCTTATAAGCTCAAGTAAACCTTTTGAAGCTAGATCGCTAAGAAAATGTAAAGAAAGACAAGAGAACTTTGAAAGAAGGTTTTGTATTGCTTTGTGGAAGATTGCTTACACTTTGTTGGATGATTTTGAAAATGGGAGGCCCTCTATTTATACTACTCCCTAAGGGCCTAAGTGTAAATAATAATTACTTTGCAAGTCCCTACAATATTTACATTTTAGTCCATATTCTAGAATTCTCTACAATTTCTAGGGAATTTCAAAGTCTTCTTGAAATTTCTAGGGGGTTCTAGAGTTCTCCATAAGCATCTCTGTAACTCTAGATTCTTCTCCCATATTTCAGTGCCGAATTTGAGAAGCAAAGTGGCGGGACATGACACTTTGCACTAAAATAGTAGCCGGCAAAATTCAACAAGTGTTTTTCACTAACCGAAGAAGTTTAAAGAGTCTCCTAAAACATTTCTAACATAAAATAATCAATACATTATACATAGACCAGAAAAACAAAAGATGAACATCAAAGTTGATTTGTCTCATTAAACCGTTTGTATAAGATTAAGTTTGAAACGAACAAAGATATATGTTTTGGTGATAGTAGTTGAATTAACAACTATTATATCCCTAGAAGAATTAATATTTCAAATGAACAACTGGCATTCTCCTCTGCCTTTCCTTTCTCCCTTGCCTTTACCATCCATCCGACTTTACTTCAACTCCAATTTTCCCGCAAAGAACTCTTGTCCCTAATTCTTTGATCCTCAATAGATCTGAAGTACCTTTCATCATCAGCATCCGCAATATCAACAAAATTTTGGTTAAAAAGACAAGGAGGATTCTCTTTAGAAATTCTAATGACATGCAATATAGTTGCAGGGGTATAATAGCTCCCCATGTCTAATGTTTTGGAAATATTATCATCCTGCATCATATCAATTTTTGAACCAGAATTTCTAGTAGTGTGTAGAATGCCACTTGAAGATGTAGACACTGCTGCAATTTTCTTCTTCCAAGTTTTTCAAGTGCATCAACGAATTTCTAGTAGTGTGTAGAATGCCACTTGAAGATGTAGACACTGCTGCAATTTTCTTCTTCCAAGTTTTTCAAGTGCATCAACCTTTCTTTTCTTCTGTTGGGTTCCAAGAGATACACTTTGATATGTAAAATCAACCGTCTTTTATTTGTGTGAGACAATAGTAAATGCACAAATTATATGAAAATGTGGAAAATTCAAGTTTACCCTTAAAGCAAGAAACATGTAGTCGGGAGCTTTGAATTTCTAGAAAATCACTAATATAAATACCAGATGACTCCTTCAATTGATGATGAGGCAAGAATGATCCATTGTAGATACATGAATTTTCATACAGTGGGGGAATGTGGTAAGGGTGAAACATCTTTCTTGATATCTAGACAATTGTGTTGCTAACATGCCCTCATTGAAAAAGGATTCAAAGACCTCATACCTTAGATGCTTTTGTCCTCAACTCTCATTGAATTCGTACTTTTAAGGTCACTTATAGTCTTTCCTTTTTGAACTGAGCTAATAACAACTTTTCCAAATTTATGATTTTCATGTAGATTGTAAGGTTGAAAAGATGTGTTTTGCGCAATAGAAATTTTTACAGGACTTGATATTTCAACATTGTGCGACCCCATCTGGTGGGGACAGGAGAAGAAATTTGCGCTGAATTTGAAAGTTTGGTTGTTCGATCCTTAACTTGTGTTGTTGCAGTATTACTTCTGAGCAATCCATCATTAGCATAAGATGGATTAAAATTGGTTGATCCTGAATTTCTCCGTGTAATTACTCCATTTTGGGTTTGGGGATAAGTCCTTTCATTCCAATTTATGAACATCCTCATATTACCTGTTGGTGGCATATAAGTTCATGCTCTTTTTTTCTGTAACCATCTCCATGGAAATACTCCATTTTGGGTTTGAGGATAATTCCTTTCATGCAAATTTATAAGTTGATGCTCTTTTTTCGGTAACCTTTAAAGGTCGTTGATTTCTTTGTAGTATTGAGCTATGATTCAGGTCAATGATTGGGTGAGGTTGGTGAAACTATTTCTCCTGGATTGATCTGAGAACTTTGAAAGAAGGTTTTGTATTGCTTTGTGAAAGATTGCTTACACTTTGTTGGATGATTTTGCAAATGGGAGGCCATCCATTTATACTATTCTCTAAGGGTCTAAGTGTAAATAATAATTACTTTACAAGTTCCTACAATATTACACTTTAGTCCACATTCTAGAATTCTCTACCATTTCTAGGAAATTCCAAAGTCTTCTTAAAATATCTAAGGGGTTCTAGAGTTCTCCATAAGCCTCTCTGTAACTCTAGTTCTTCTCCCTATTTCGGTGCCGAATTTGAGAAGCAAAGTGACGAGACGTGACACTTTGCACTAAAATAGTAGCTTGCACTAAAATAATAGCTGACAAAATTCAACAAGTGTTTTTCACTAACCGAAGAAGTTTAAAGAGTCACCTAAAACATTTCTAACATAAAAGAATCAATACATTATGCATATACCAGAAAAACAAAAGATGAACATCAAAGTTGATTTGTCTCATTAAACCGTTTGTATAAGATTAAGTTCGAAACGAACAAAGATATATGTTTTGGTGACAATAGTTGAATTAACAACTATTATATCCCTAGAAGAATTAATATTTCAAACGAACAACTAGCATTCTTCCCTGCCTTTCCTTTCTCCTTTGCATCTACCATCCATCCGACTTTACTTCAACTCTAGTTTTCCCGCAAAGAACTCTTGTCCCGAATTCTTTGATCCTTAATAGTTCTGAAGTACCTTTCATCATCAGCATCCGCAATATCAACAGGATTTTGATTAAAAAGACAAGGAGGATTCTCTTTAGAAATTCTAATGACAGGCAATATAGTTGTAGGGGTATAATAGCTCCTCATGTCTAATGTTTTGGAAATATTATCATCCTGCATCATATCAATTTTTGAACCAGAATTTCTAGCAATGTGTAGAATGCCACTTGAAGATGTAGACTGCTGCAATTTTCTTCTTCCAAGTTTTTCAAGTGCATGAGCCTTTCTTTTCTTCTGTTGGAGTCCAAGAGATACACTTTGATCTGTAAAATCAATCGTCTTTTATTTGATTGAGACAATAGTAAATGCACAAATTATATGAAAATGTGGAAAATTCAAGTTTACCCTTAAAGCAAGAAACATGTTGTCGGGAGCTTTGAATTTCAGGAAAATCACTCATATAAATACCAGAGGACTCCTTCAATTGATGATGAGGCAAGAATGATCCATTGTAGATACATGGATTTTCATGCAAGAGAAATGGTGGGTGGATGTTGTAAGGGGTAAAATGTCTTTCTTGATATCTAGACAATTGTATTGCTAACATGCCCTCATTGGAAAAAGGATTCAAAGACCTCATACCTTTGATGCTCTTGTCCTCAACTCTCATTGAATTCGTACTTTTAAGGTCACTTACAGTTTTTCCTTTTTGGACTGAGCTAATAACAACTTTTCCAAATGTATGATTTTCATGTAGTTTGTAAGGTTGAAAAGCTGTGTTCTGCGCAATAGAAAATTTTATTGGACTTGATATTTCAATATTGTGCGACCCCCATCTGGTGGAGACAGGAGAAGAAACTTGCACTGAATTTGGAAGTTTGGTTGTTCGATCCTTAACTTGTGTTGTTGCAGTATTACTTCTGAGCAATCCATCATTAGCATAAAATGGATTAAAATTGGTTGATCCTGAATTTCTCCATGGAAATACTCCATTTTGGGTTTGGGGATAATTTACTTCCTTCCAATTTCTGAACATCCTCATATTACTTGTTGGTGGCATACAAGTTGATGCTCTTTTTTCTGTGACCTTTGAAGATCTTTGATTTCTTTGTAGTATTGAGCTATGACTCAGGTCAATGATTGGGTTGAGGTTGATGAAACTATTTCTCCTGAATTGATCTAATTGAACCAAATTTGATTGTCTTCCAGACGAAATTACTTCTTTCTGTAAAGATTCACTTGATTCAACCCCATTCACCTTGAGAGGCTCACAACTTTTATTGTCCTTCAGTATAGTCGGCCAATATGGAATGTTCTTTCTTTGAGTTGGGTCATTTTTAGCATGTTTTTGAGCATTTGTGAAGCTTTTTAGAGTTTGACGTAACTTCTCTTGATATAACTCATTTTCTGACTGAGAAACCGCCATCCTCATACCCTTATCCATAGGTGGTGCAACTGTATTTAGCTGCATGGACATATTATTCACTGAAAATAGTTTAGCATTCATAGAACTTCTCCCCAAATTGAATTTTCCACTCAACAATTCGGTCATCAACCGCACTTTTTGAGTTTTACGACACTTTGCAACATTTGTGATATCTTCCTGCAAATCCCACCTACTATGTTTTCTTAAATTTGCATCACCTCCTTTTGATGTTTGATCAGTTTCCTTTCTCAATCTAAGAGAAGGTGGTCCAATTTTGTCTCCTACACTTCCATCAACTCCAATCTTATGAGTGTAATCAGCATACCAACAACACTTATGTTCTGGAACTTCTTCGGTAGGAAGTTGCTTTGAGGGGTTACTGCTTAATTCAAAAGGTGAATAGATTATATATAATGTCTTTCTTTTACATCTCAGCAACATATTGATTGTATTGCAAAGAAATTGACCAATAAATATATTGATTTATTTCCTTTTCAATTTAAAGAGGAGTTGATTTCTCAAGTGAGCACTCAACTGTTAGTTATTTCTTCAAAATAAGTCACTTTTTATTGAAAAAAGAAAGAAAGATGATTTTCTGAAGTAGTAATTATTAGTATAGTTAAGTAATTATATGAGAAATCAATCCTCTAACAGAGAAGAGATAATTGGATCTTTTTTCACAAAATAATTCTTTATTTATTATCTAGACATGAATATCAATGTAGGGAAAAAGGAAGATGATAATGTGTTCACTAATATCATGAAGAGAGTATTATGTCATAAGAAAGATTTTAGATGACTTAATTAAGCGAACAAAAAGGGGAAAAAAAACTAATTTAGTGTACAAAAAATAACAAAAGAAACTAACCGTATCGAAAGATGCTGACAATCCCCACCATTCATTCTTACTGGCAATGGAAGATTAAGATCAATAGGTGATTTTGAATCACTTGCATCGTGAGTATCTCCTTCACTTGATGTCTCCATCTAACTCAAAAACAAATACATAAAATCCAATTATAATCATACTTTAATATGTACAATAAATGTTGTTTGTATCAATAATTCAAGCATATCATTAATGATATATATATAGATTAGCATGTGTTTAATTTTAAGCTTCTCTAAATTCAAAATTATATGATACAAATCTAATAAATTTAATGCAATAGTAATGATATGATTAGTACACATTTCATTTTAGTGAATTGAGTTTGAAAGTCTTTAATGAATCTTAATTCTCATTTAATCAACAAGCGTTACAACCATACAAATGCCTGAACAAGATCAATGAACCTTTAAAATGAACGGTATAAACATATGCCAATTAATTTCAAGCTACTTTAGAGTTTTCTAAGTAAATTCATTAAAATTGAAAAGATAAAAGAAAAAAACACAAAATTTCATAATTTTTTTCAAAATTCACATAAAAATCATCATTGCACAATCAAGCTCCGCAAAAATTCATATCAGATCTAAACAAAAGTTATTTATGATAATTTTAGATTAAGATTTTTCACGATCCTGATGATCTTAATACACCCAAAGAATAAACCCCATAGACATAAAATCAAAGCTTGAACAAAAATCATATTAAAGTCATACTTATAACAAAACCTAAAAAGGAAGTATACCAAAAATAATTCATAAACCAACCACATGACATATGACAATTATTTTCAAGCTAATTAAATGTTTTTAAAGCAAATTAACTTAACTTGAATAGGTAAAAATGACAAAGCTTTACAAAAAAATAATAATTAAAATTCACATAAAAAATATTATAACTAAATCACGCACCACTAAATTCATATCAAATATAAACAAAATTCATCCACAAAAATTCAAAAGTCAAATTAGGATTTTCCATTGATTTTAATAAATTCAAAGAATAATTTCACAAATAAAAAAAATTAAAAATTTAACTAGAACCACAGTAAAATTATAAGTAAAATGAAACAAAAAAACACACAACTGAAGAAAGAAAACAATCAGAGATGAAGAGAAAAAAATCATACCTTTCACCTAAATCGAAATCTCAGATCAGAACACCCAAAAATGGATCTTGGATTAAATCAAACGGAATTTAAGATTAGATTAAAGAGAAAACCCTAATGTTTAAGAAAAACTCAAATTCTAGAGTGAGAGAGAAATACTTTTAAGGATAAATATAATATGAAATTAAAAGGCACAAAGAAGATATTTATATAGAAAAACTGAAGTGTTAAGACATTAAATCTTTTGTAATTTTATATATAAAATTGCGTGCATTTATTTCTTTACAAAATTTTCATGAATTTGACCAAAACAATCCTCATCCAATCAGGAGAGGCCACGTCACTCACTAACTTGCAAAAACCCTAGTCAAACAAAAGTATAGTGGTATGTGACACGTGAAAAGTAATTTTTTAATTAGAAAATAAGGAATAAAACTCCTAAATATATGCGGCCGTTGTAAACAAAATGAAAAAGACAAAGTAAATATTATGCAGAAATAACCCTAATATTTTACCTAATGGGAAGGTAAATGAAAATCAATAAACTAGAAAAGGAAAAAAATAATTACTGATTTGCTAAAAAGAATAGTAGAAAATATAAGTGGGGTACTCTTGAAAATAAGGAAAAATAATAATAATAATAATAATAATAATAATAAAAAAAAATAAATTATTTAGGATAATAAGAATCCAATATTTGTGTAATTTATGATTTCTCCTTTAATTATATTAGATTATTATAGCAACTTGTTCATTTTTTTTCTAATAATATCTTTCCAAGATTTATATACATTTTTTTATAAAATAAGAGGGGTTTAATTTATAATATATTCTAAATGGTTGTGAGAGGTCTCACTCTAAATTTTGGTACGAGAATCAATTATGCCAGCCAACACTTAACAAACAATTAAAATAGTAGTCTCATTAATTAAAGTAAATATTCTCAAGTGTTGATGGAAAACGTGCAGAAATAATTTTTCTAGAATCTGAAAGTCGTGTATCAAAACATCTAACATAGCCTAGAATATAGGGAGGCAATCCCAAAACAGGAAATATCTAAGTCCGAACAATGGATTAGAGAAAAATATGATCTATGGCAGCCCGAAAGAAGCAAATCATCTTTAAATTCAGGAAACATGGAAATCACAACTGAAGTCACACAACAATAATCGAAATATGTCATGTACTTAAAAAAAAGAAAAAGTACAATATCAGTCTCAAAAAAATAATGTACTAATAGGATCATCGACCAACTGCAAATATATGAAATATGAACAAGTAACTCATCACCTTGACATACATAACAACCACAACAAAATATGTCCAACATTGTCCAAAATATGTCCAACAAAGGTTAGGATCGATCCCATGAGGAATAGGGTTCAAAGTTTGACAAATCTTTTTATCTAAAAATAAATAAAAATACAATTAATTCGCCCAATTATGGACGAACCGTATGTGTTTTTCATAAAAAAAAAAGATTGATACGTAAAAGTTCTAACTTGTCTTAGTTGGTTCAATTTTTTATTTTTTTAAAAAATATATTAGAGTTTGCCTGTAATTGAACGAACTACAACATCTTTTTTTTTTAAAAAAGATTGGAGTTCACCTCATCACGAAAGAATCCTAAAAAAAATTATAACAAAAAATGTGCCTTAGTTCATGAACTGAATTATTTTTTTCCAGAGTTCATCCCTAATTGAACAAATCCCAATGTATATTTTTAAAAAATGTGATATCTTTGTTATTTTTCATATATAGTGATGCTCTTAGATTTAACGAAAAATTAATATAAATAAATTAAAAAATTTCAAAAAGAAGAAACTCAATTGACACTGTGATTGTAATTTATATTGTTAAATTAGTACTTAGTAGTGATGTTTGTTGATCTAAATATAATAAACATAGTTATTCGTCGACATCAATAGTTTTTTATTATTGATGTAAGCAAATAAATAGTAAAATTTATTTTATGAAAAAAGTTCTCAAGTTTTTAATACTTTTATCATTGAAAAAAGTCGTTATTTTATATATATTCACGTGACAAGCTAATAAAAAGAATTGTAGGTCATCCATTTATGGACGATTTAAGTTTGTGTAATATTATTTTGGATAGATTTGAAGTTAACGGGGATGACAATGTTAAAAATAATAGTTATAATTTCCTTGTAAATAAGCAAACGGTCCATTTTGATGTTTGTTTTTAGGAAATCCTTTTAATATTTAAGGTTCCAAAAAATATCTATTTTAATGCCGGACTCTAACATATTGTTTCTTCCAAAATAATCTAACCAACTTTGACATATAGCTTCAACATATAATAATTTTAATAATTGTAATAATGACATTACAGTAAAATTCGGACAGATGCATTTTGTTGGAAAGTTCCAATTTTGTTCTTCACTTGCAGAACATGTATGCAAATTAAAAAAATAAAAGCAAGTAATTACTCTATTTATTAGTCCAAAATCTTGACTTGTTTTTCAGCTCAACTGATCGGGATCCATGGCGACGGTGGAGACAGACGACGCTGCTGCCGGGCTCCGATCTCAGTTCCTCCAAGTCCTTCGTAGCCGTCGTCCTTCTGAAGGTCTCTTTTTTTTTTTTAATGATCTGGTCTACGAATCGATTGAAGTTTTGGGGATAAATTGCATTTGAACTTTACTGCTATAATGACTGTCAAGCTTTTAACTTTTTGAATCATAGTTCTTAGTCAATTTAGTGCTGTCATTGTCAATCGATTCAAGCATTTGCATTTTCCCTTTTTTCTGCAATAACCTGTCAAAATTAGTTGCCTTTTTTTCTTTCCGCATTTTGTTCGTTCTTAGTATGATTGCTGTACGAATTAACCATTTCCACCCACTTTTCTGGGTTTGGGGGTGGGTGGCAACTTCCAGTGTTACATTAATTTTTTTTTTTTTTTTTTTGTGTGGGGGGGGGGGGGGTGATTTTGGAACTGTTTGGGGGTGGGTGGCAACTTCCAGTGTTACATTAATTTTTTTTTTTTTTTTTTTTGTGTGTGTGGGGGAGGGGTCTGATTTTGGAACTGAACTGGGGAATAATTGATAGAAGGGATTATTTAGAAAGGGAAGACTAGAATGGAACAGAAAAGTGTAGCAGCTGAATGATGCAAATCTGATTAGATGGTTGCAATTCTGTAAGATAATTAAGCTTGGGTTCATTGGAGACTGAAATTGTGAGTGGTGGAGAATTTTGTTCTAATCTTGTTTCGTGGAATGAGAGGATAGAGGAAGTAGAAATGACTGTCAAGGATGAGAAGAGATGGGAGGATGACATTAGTAGTTTACTTGGCAGGAATAATGAAGCTGAACTCTTGTACAATAACGGTTCTGTAGTCGCCCTTTCTAGTAGCAAGAGTGCATCTTGAGATCATCAGTTCTATCTCTTGGTAGATTCAATGAATTACTGTCAAAATTGTGTCTTTTTATTTCTTTATCTCTTGGGTGGTAATTAAGAAGTTTTATTGTCTGGTCTAGTTCCTCCCTGTTGCCTACTTATATTTTGGATGTTAAATTAACAATCTTGTATTTGCTTGGTCTAATTCTTTCCAGTTCCACTATCTGTAATACCTGGAAAACCTGTGAAGGATCCTTTCTTTCAGGAATCTCCAAAGCCAACCTTCAGTGAGGTACAAAACTACTATGATTTCTTTGTACTGCCAATTCTATACTCCGGAGACTTCATTTTAACATTTTTATCTGAAAATACAGGCAATGGCATCATGCCCAAAGGAAGATATACCCAATTTTAAGGAATTGCTTCAAGAGGAAAATTTCTACCTGACTACTGAGGTGATATGATTTTAGAAGTATATTTCGTCGATTAATCTACTTATTAGTGTGTAACCAGATTCCGTTTATTAAACGGTGTACCTCCTGAGTAGTCGAATAAGCATTTAGATGATGATCTTCTGACTTCTGAGATGTGGTTACTTTTGTAATAATCTATTTGAGATATGACTAAATTAGGTAGCTGTAACTCTCTTACTGTTTGCAGGAAGGAGGGCAAGGGCTCTTGCCTGTATTGGTATTGAGGATGAAAGAAAGTGAAAAGAAAAGGAGGCCTACTATTGTTTTCCTGCATAGCACGAACAAATGCAAAGAGTGGTTGAGGCCATTGCTTGAGGTGACATCTGTTGTTTTCTTCAATATTCTTGAGTTCTCACTACAATGGAGTATCAAGGATAATTTTTTCTTTTAGGGATATGCTTCAAGGGGATATATTGCTGTTGCAATTGATTCTCGATACCATGGAGAACGTGCGACCAGCATCACAACCTATCGAGATGTTAGTATTTTGCCTTTTGCTTATGTGTATATTCAATTAGCTGATATAGAAAAGAACTTTCCTCTCCAGATGCTTATGCAACAGTGGGCTATCCAAAATTTGTGATATGTGGTTTTAAATCATGTTATGGATATGGTGAATAGATGATACCGCTGGCTTTTGGTTGTTTGATGATGGAGTTTCTGTTTGAACTTTAGCCCATGAAAGGCCTGAATATAGACAACTGGGAGTAAGCTAAACACGGGAAATACTTTCTCTCACAATTGGCTTCACAATAAGAATACTCTTTTATGAGTGGTTTTTATAATGAGAATAAGTAATGGTGATCCAATCAATTATGCTTGAATACTACTATACAGGTTGACTTGATCTTGCTAACATCTTCTTTTCTGTAGTACAGTCCCTAGTGTCATCATGGAAAAATGGAGATACAATGCCATTCATATTTGATACGGTAATAATTAAAAAAACTAACCTAATTCTACCATTTGAGAAGCTTGGTGAAATTTTGTTGTTATTCTCGAACTGCCATGATTAATAGTTGATATATGGGGCTCTGAGCATATCTTTTGCTGAGCTTTGAAGGTTTGGGACTTGATAAAACTGGCAGATTATCTTACTGAGAGGGAAGATGTTGACCCATCAAAGATAGGAATCACTGGCGAGTCTCTTGGAGGTTTGACAAGTGAATTAGGAAATTTACATAACAGTATCTGAAAGAACATCAGATTCAAATACTTTCTGCCTTGCAGGTATGCATGCTTGGTTTGCTGCATTTGTTGACACTCGCTATTCTGTGGTTGTCCCTATAATTGGTGTTCAGGTACCTCGTGTTAAGTATAATAGGATCAGTGATAGATTTTAATTGATACAAGATTATGATGAGAATATTGAAATGAGATTGTAGGGTTTTGGATGGGCAATTGAGCATGATAAGTGGCAAGCAAGAGTTAACAGTATCAAGGCTGTCTTTGAAGGTGAACGCAACTCCAAGAACCTTATTAGTTGGATCAGCTACTTTACTGCTGTCTATATGCTCCCCATCACATCTGACTCACTTGTTTGTTACCAGCTACTTTAGTGCTGCATATAGGGTTCTTTACTTATCTGTTTTAGTTATTTTGTTTTCAGAAGCACGTGCTGATTTAGACAAGAGTGCAATTGATAAAGAAGTGGTTCAGAAGGTTAGGCTGATAACTTTCATGTTTAATTTTTTTTTCATTCATGCATGATGAGAAATTCAAATACTGTGGTCTTCCTGCTCCTTCTCAAGATTATTTAAGAGGCATTCATGTGATGCGAGGTTCGGCAGACTCCGAGCTATATATTGATACACTAAAATAAGGTATAGGATGGGATATGTACATTACTGATTAAATTTGGGGGAAGGGGCAGCGGTATGTGGTCTTATATTATTACATTCTAGGTATGCTAAAGGAAGTTTTATTGGAGCAAACCTGAGCTATATGTCGTGGTTGCAGCCTTGTAAAATTAATCACTTCCATCAAAAACTTGAAATAGAAAAGTTCGTTCCTCCAGGTATTGTCTGTCTGACAGCATTATAAACATTCATGACTATTTTAGTAGTACAAGTTTGTGTTACAGTCTTAGGAGTTATGGGAACTGATTGATCTTAGATTTAGAAAAGATTTGAGTTCATAGTCCTAAATATTATACTTGTGATGCTTCTTGCGATTATCTTTATAAGTTGAATATCGGACATTGTTAAAATCTATAGCACGCTTCTCAAATGTTGTATTTCATGGAACTATCTGATGTTTACTTAGTAGCATATCTCACCAGGTCTGGGATAGGATTGCCCCGGGTTTGGCGTCTCAATTTGATGCACCATACACAGTTCCAACTATTGCACCACGCCCGTTACTGATTTTAAATGGTACAAGAATCTACATATCTTAAATAATGACAAAAGAATTCGTTACATTTATTACCCATCAATCATCATGTGCTCTTTTCCTTCTCTTGCTGTTTAAAGGATAAGTCTACTTTTCCAAATATTGTAGGGGGAGATGATCCTCGTTGCCCACTAGGTGGCCTGGAAATTCCAGAATCAAGAACTCTCAGAGCTTATGAAAAGACTAATTGTCCTCAGAATTTCAAGGTACAAAGCTTACCTCCAGCCTGCTTTTTCTGTGAAAAGAAACAGAAACTTTTTTCCTTACTTAGCTGTCATTAAGTATGAGTTTTGAGGACCTTAAAGGAACCAAATGAACATGTTATGGTATGAACTCACAAATAACTGATTATGAAGTGGATTCTGCTGCAATTCAGTACTTGAATCTAAAAATAACATGTTTAAATTTCCTTTTTTATAAAGTTATTTCTATGAAACTAGGGAGTGGAAGGGTAAGACTCAAAGGAGTAGTGTGAAACTGTTGTGTGGGGAGACTCATGCTGATATCATTAAACCATAAGCCTTCGTTGTTGACCTGTTTCAATTACTTTTGAGGACCTTTTAATTGTTTTCCCTTTTCCATTCACTTCATTTGGGATAACTTTGTCTCCAACTTGTTCTTTCGGACTTTTCATACTCTTTACTTCAATCCGCTCAGAACTGTCACTTTGTAAAAATCTAACCGAATTAGTTAATCAAATCTCTAGAATAATGGCTTTCCTAATACCAACTGGTCTTTTAGTTCTTGGATTTTACTTCTCTATTGCAACTTGGAAGTAAATATCTATTTCTTGCAACTAGCATTGCTGAAGAACATGTCCTTTAATTTACTACCTTCTTTTTTGGGTGATCAATCTTCTTAGGTTCTGAAATGCTTGTTCTAATAATTTTCAGCTGATAGCGCAACCTGGAATTGGTCATCAAATGACACCATTGATGGTAAAAGAAGCAAGTGACTGGTTTGACAGATTTCTTAAAGTATAATCACCAGTGTACAATAAAATCTTGAAGGATAGCTGTTAAAGCTTGCAATTTGTATTATTTGCTTGTATTTGGACTTCCATTTCTTTTTATATTATGACGACTATGTTTCCACGAGGGGTGTATTTTTGGACAGAAGAATAATTCTCTAGAGAAGTTTGAGAATTTAAGGAAAATGGATGTCTACAAACCAAATTGTTCTTTTTTTATGGAGGCATTGGCATAATTCAGTGTATTAGAGTCCAACTAAATTCGAATTCGCATTGGAAAGTTCTATATTTGGGTAAAGTGCTTCCTATACTCATACTATTAATGTTTTTCTTGTTGGATACTTGATCCTCTTGTAAAATTGAAACCCTACTCAAGTTTAACACCACTAACAGTTCTAGTCATATCCTTTTAATTCTTTCATTATAGTAACTAATCAAGGGGAAAGTTGCCTTTGATGTTCCCTTTTTTTCTCAACTCTGTCTATTTATCCATCATCTTCAGTTTCGGATTTTCTGCCATCACGTGGATACTCCCACCACTCCAATTTACGTGACACTGTTTAACTAGCTACAAAGTTTAAGAAAGAAACACTTTTTTTAAAAATTATGGTCCAAAATAAATATTTGTGTGGTTATAAATTATTTTGTTAAAGGTAATAGGAAAATTTTTAATGTTAAGTTTTTTCTTGTTATAGATTGATGACATTCTCTTTGAAATCGACTAAAAAAGAATGTGTGCTATCTAAATTGGGACACAGGGAGTACTAGTTTTGGTTGGATGAATAGTTGATATACATGGTTAAATTACTCTTTATGTTTTTACGTAGATGTTGAACCCCCTTCGCCTAGTTTTCATGTTTACTTCTTTCGATTTTGAATCCCTTAGTGAAAATTCTGGCTCGGCTACTCGTCCATTAGGAAAAGTTCAGCCTACATTATAAGGGAATACTTTGAACAAAAGGAACTTTGAGAAACTTTGGGATACTTAATTCACCTTTTCTCAGATGATTACATTATAGAGCCAAAACTGGAACCATACAGTTTGGCTTCTTTTACATCTACCATCAACTAACTTGAGGGAAAAGAATTTCAAAAAGTTAAAGAAATCAAGCCTAATTAACTAACTGATTTTACATAATGAAACTCCAATCTAATCCCAGTGAAAACCAAATTTCACTCCTTATTTCCAAGCAAATAATTCGGCATGATCGCGTTCCTGCTGCATCTGCATTTGATTCCGTGATAGTATCTGGAGTTAGGTCAACACGATCCTCCCTACGATGCATCATGAAGGACGAAGGATGTCAATGAATTGAACAAATAAGCTATGATATATAGATGAAGATGAACAAGAATGGTTACAATATCCTTACCAAGGGTAGACCTTTTGCAGCTTTCTGTTCCAAGAATGTTGATGGCTTAAAGAAATCACCATATGCCTCATACCAACCTTTTAACTTCGAGTATATGTACTCACATCCAATCGTATCAGCCCAAAACATGACGCCTCCACTGTATAGAATATAGTCATACAGTCATTACAATATGTTCAATAGCTAGTACGTACAGAATAGACGATGAATTATCTACATAGAGGTGGCCTGATTTCTGCTTTCTACTTGCGTTTCTGAGGGAAATTTGAATCCATGGACAGATGCAATGTCAATATCAGATGCTCGGACAACTATTCCTTCCTCAATAACTCGACAAGCCTCATTCACCACTGGAAAGAATATCATTTCTAGAATTTCTTCATCTGTCACAGATATTGGCTGCAGAATCACACATAACAAAATCATGTTAAGCCTTATATCACTCGAACATGAACAATATAGCATTGTTGTTACGCGTGAATTTTAATCAGCTGTAACAGACCTTTCCAGCAGGAGCAATATTGGTAAGTCTCATAGACTCCTCAACGATTTGTAGCACAGAGTGATCAGCTTCTGGCTTGCTTCCTTTATTATACGTGTAATATCCTTTACCATTCTTCTTACCTACGACGTAATACATATACATTTAGAAAACCAGACCACTTTAAAGGTGTCATTTAACTTCTTAAATTGAAACTTACATTCCCTTCAAAATTCTGTTTCCTTAAATTTGAATTTGAGAAATGTTTTCAAGCCAAGAGTTAAGTGGAAAACATAAATGTGTTCGTTCAGTACCTTCCCGTCCATTTTCTACCATTAGTTGAACCAATGGAGACTGAAAAGCACGGTCTGGATAAGCAGCAACAAACTCTTCTACACCAGCCAAAAATATACCATAGCCGGTAAGATCCTGAAGCCTGCGTAACATAATATACTAAAATGATAATATGAACAAAATTGGTGTAAATACACAGAGGTGCAGATATATTGTGTATGCTCATGTCAAGATGAACAATTTTCAGTCTAGAGAAAAACTTACTGAAAAGGACCAAGTCGCATGCCAAACTCAGTGATAACGCGGTCAATTCTGAAGATATCAACGCCTAAATTTGCCAACAGGTCTGGTCCTTGCATATAAGGGAAGAAGCTCCGGTTGACAGCAAAACCAGTACAATTTTTCACTACAATGGGGACTTTCTTCAAAATCTTAGTGAATTTTATCACATCAACAATTACTTGTGGAGAAGTATTTTCTGTCCTCACGATTTCTACCAGAGGCATCAAATGTGCAGGACTTCATCCATGAAAAGAAACAAAAATGAAAAACAAGAATTAAGCAACAGAATAAGTCATGAAACAGTAATAGTATATAATCTCAGAAGGCAAAAAGTCTGTATAAAATTGAACCTCACCTGAATAAATGTATCCCCAAAATGCGATCTTGGCTACTTGTTCTTTTCCCAATCACATCAAGACTAATTGTAGATGTGTTTGATGCAAAAATGCACTCTGAAGTACAAACTTTCTCAATATCCTCAAAAATTGATTGTTTCAGAGACACATTCTCGTTAACAGCCTAAAAGAGAGAGACATAGATTTCATCAGAAATACGTTTAATATGCATCAGCTACAAGGATATGCGAAAGACAGACATCCAATATGAAAATAAAAATAATGATTCAGCATGGTAACTAAGAGGAAGAGATGGTGAATGTATTACTATTACCTCAATAACCATGTCGACGTCTTTCAAGTCTTCATAGTCTAAAGTGCCTTTAAGAAGAGACAAAGTCCTTTTCATCTTATCCTGATTCAGCTTTCCTCTTGTTACAAAGCCTTGTAGATTTGCTGCAACACAAATAGCATAACAATATTTCAGACTTGACTTAATAGAACAACATGCGATGCGGAACATTACATTATACAAAGATATTCAACATGTTATATACTAACCTTCTACTGATTTCAAAGCTTTCGATAAATATTCATGGTTAATTTCTTTAAGTACAACACTAATGTTGCTGATAATGAGAGCTGTAGCAATGCCAGATCCCATTAATCCACCACCAACAACTGCAACTTTTTCTATTCTCCGAGGCTTAAGCCCAATATCAGTAACACTTGGTACCTGTAAATTGTATTTACCACTTTGTTAGACTACATTGTAGTAGGCCCTAGAAACAGTTCCAATTTCTTTGTCCATTCTTAATTAGACATGAAAAGAAGAATTTTTTTGCCTAATATCTATCGGAAACTGACCTTTGTTGTTGCAAGTTCGGATAGAAATACATGAAGAAGACCTTTTGCAGTATTTGACAACACTAGCTCTTTAAATACCTTATCTTCCTGCAATTAGTTACACATTGATTATAAGGAAGAAGCAAACAAAGTTACTCGGAAGGAAATCGTAGAAATCACCATAGAAACTATAGGCAATAAATGTTTCCCAACTGAATGACCAGGGGGAGAGATATGAAGTCATTGACATATCGAAGCAAAATACAGACGTAATGCCATAAGATTGTTCACCTTAAGAACACCAGCATATCCTCCAGCTACAATGCCTTCTTCGATCACATCAAGACAGGCTCTATAACGAGGCACTGTATAACGTTGTCTAGCACTTTTCAGTATCTCAAGTGACTCATCCTTAGGTCCAAGTTTATCCGTCTTTTCAAGAGAATTACAATTTGGATGGCGGCCTTCAACAATGTCAAGTGCCCAACACCGAGCAACTATCAAGAGCTCCTCTGAAGAGACAATGGCATCAATAAGACCCAACTCCTTCCCCTCATCAGAAGTTATAGTCTTGGATGACTGTTCAATATTTACACAAAACTTCAGCTTCAGCAATCTTTACATTACCATCTAAACTACGTACAACGACTGATTACATAGCGTATGCTACCTACACTTACCATCAACATATCAACAGCCTTTGAGGTCCCAACTAGCCTTGGAAGCCTTTGAGTGCCTAATAACACATGTACAATTAGTTTTCCAAACTTAAAACAGAGAGGCATACCAAATCATAAACATATAAGTATAAAAGAAATGTACCTCCACATCCTGGAATAACTCCAAGCTTCAACTCAGGTAAACCAAGATCACATTTTGGCGTGGCAATTCGAGCACTACACCCCTACACAATTTATAAACAAATAAATGAAATTTTGAGAAACATTGAATTATAATGAAATGAAAAAAAGTAGAACAGAGTGAACAAACCATAGCCAACTCCAAACCACCACCAAGAGCAAATCCTTGAATTGCAGCAACAGAAGGCTTATTCCCATCTATATATAATATGATCACGAAAGTTTTGGTTACACAATCAAATTACTACTACATATTAATTACCAACTATACTTTAGATTATGAACATACTTTCGATTTTATTAACCACTAGACCAATCGATGCATCAGGTAGAAGTGATATATCTCCTGGAATTTTAAAATTAGGAAAAAACTGGTTAGACAACATTAGGTACGTACATTAGTTGATCAAATAAGTGAGATAAAATTTACCATGCTTATGAACATTCTCCATAACACTGATGTCCAAACCTCCGCAAAATCTACCATTCGCACCTATAAACATACGAATTTGAATTTGAGGACGACAAACAAATTAAAATGGAAGTGTTAATCTAGCACAAAGACATTAGCAGCTCATAAATATCATAACAATAGAAGCTATGATGAACAAATTTGAACATTAGATTTACAATACTAATTAATCTGTTTGACACTTTTGCTTATTGGCATTAACTTTAAACAATTATCTGATATTTTTTACTAATTTTGTAGATAATCAGAGAACAAAAGGATTACTCTATTGTAAATTTTCATTCCATATGTGAAAATATTAGTTAAAGTCCACTATAGTTGACTCTCTTTTTTTAAAACTGGTAGTCACTAATTAAGGGACCACTGAATTTGACTATTAGAAAATAAAAAGTTACTACAAATATTGTGTGGCAAAACTTGCCAAAGTTTAAAATAATTGGGTCATGAGTCATGACCTATTTGTTGACTTGATTCAATGTGCTAAAACCAAAAATGATCCATCATCACGTCTAATTCATATTTTCGTATTTCAATTTATTTCGATTTGGCACAAAATTCAAAAAAGTAAAAAAGATTTTTGAATATTACTTGTGATCTAGCATTAAAGATATGTCAAATGTATCAAAATATCATTTAATTTTTCAGTCTTAGGCATGTTACGTGAAAAGTTGAAAGTCACGTGAAACTAAAAAGTAGTCAAATGAATTGAAACAGAGGGAGTATTTTGAAGCAAGCGTAAATGCTATTCTATTCTATCGTTACTCAGGCATGGTTTTTTTTTTTCTTTTGGAAACTACATTGTATAGCCGTCCATCGAAATAATAGCCAACAAACATATATATATTTTTTTGTATATTATTGTATAATTTACATAAAATATACACTAACGTATATTTTTTTGTGAGAGCAAAACTTACCAGAAAGAACAATGGCCTTCACGTTATCGCAATCAATAGCCTCTTGATAGAATCTCTTCAACTCCTCAATTGCTATTATATATTCAAAAATCACACTTAATAACATTAACAGAAGGATAAAACAAAGGAAATAAAAAGCAAATAAGCAAAATGTACTTTCTCACTGAAAAAAAGAAAGAAGATAAAGATAAATATTTTGTTTGGATTACCTTATTTTAGATGTTTTTAAATCAAAACAGTTATTAAGCAATTTTAGAGCGTTTGGATAAAATTTAAAAAAAAAGTACTTATAAGCACTTGTTTAAAGCCAAAATAACAAAAATAAATCAAAAACCAGAAGTTAGAATTTCTAATTTATAGTTTTGATTTATAAGTCATAAGCCAAAAGTCAATCTGAACGGGCTTTTAATGTTAGAAACTTTTTTACTGAAAGTAAGAAGGAAAAAGGAAAGAACCTGAGAGAGTTAAGGCATTAACAGGTGGATTAATCATAGTGATAACAGCCACACCATCATTCCCAATTTCCATATTGATAGAACCCTTATTTGCCATTTCTTCTATATATAGTAATTTCCTATATATAATTCAAAAACACAAATTTGGTAAGCTCTTATTTCATTAGAATTGCTTTACAATAGACACTACAAAATACTCGCTCGGTTCGCTTTTACTTGTCCAGTACTTTAGATCACTCATTTCAAATCATTTCTCAAGTCCATATAAAGACTATATACACTAACTAATATGAGTATCATTTACTATTAGTTCTTATAGAATGTGTAAAATTTTATTATGAACAAATAAAAACGAACGATAAGGATATATATTATTATTATTTTCAAAATGAAGAAAAAGAGGGAGTAAGCAATGCTACAAGTGTTTTTGAAATGAATGAAGAAGAGAAAGTAGACCTGTGCCTTCTAATTTTTTGTGGAAGCTGTGTGATTTGATCAAGGACGAGTTTGTTATGTGAGTGAGTGCTCTATTTATATGGGAAAAAGAGGGCCACTCAAGTTGGAAAAAAATAATAATAGCCAAACCAATCTATTGGCAGAGCTACCAATATAGACTGAGCCTTGACTTGTCTTATCAAGAACCCTTCAGGAGTAGCGGAATCAAAAATTTTATTCTAAAAGGATTACAATATTTTTAAGAAAATATATATTATATATATAATTAAAATTTGAGAAAAATATTACAAACACCTCAAAATTTGGTGTAAATTATTAGTTTCATCTTTGAATATTGACAGTCTTAAAACATTCCTTAACTTGATTAATTGAATTTAAATACACCCTCAATCTTGCAACATGAGTGAAATACACCCCTAAATTCTCGTCAAGTCTAGAGGTACAGTTTTCAACACTTCCCTTGACTTTTTATCAAGAGTCTCATGCTCCTACAAAAATTTGAGATCACTTGCTATGTCATGTGACAAATCGATGGTATATCTAAGTTTAGCTAGTCAAGTAGAAGAATATTTTTAAAGGTGTCAATAGTTCAGGGATGAAACTAATAATTTATACCAAGATCAGAGATATTTTCAATACTTCCTTATTAAAAATTTTGATATTACTTAACATGTCGTTGAGCCTAGTACGCCGATCTAGAATTTAAAATTATTGAACGCTAAAAGGGCTATATTCTCCTATTTGTTTAATAATTTCCCATGTGTGCGAAGAATAATAAACGATTTTTATATACTGCACCAGCACCACTTATGTTATAATCAGATTTAACAGTGTTTGATTAAAATAATACATACATACATAATGATTTGTTAACTTTTTGTCCCTAACAACTAAAAGTTCAAAATGAATGAATGAATGACATACTTCAAAATAGTTAGGAGTATTAATTATTAATTAGTACATAATGATAGAAGTAGTTGGGGTCTTGGGGAGTACAAAATTCATACGTACGCCTACTTTATTAAATTAATAGAGTAATTGTTTTCGTGTAAATTTTCCAATTAATTACACTATTTTCTCTAGATGTACACATGTGGTTTATTCAAATTTAAAAACAAGTATATAATCTGCCCCTCATCTATAATTTGGCGTCTTCATTCATCTAGACTTTATTATTGCGTATTCAAAGTTTGCTTCTTAATTTTTAAATGTAAAATTTACATATATTTAAAATTAATATAAATTGTCTTATGAGTTTCTCCATATAATTTTTATCTAAAAATAATAATAATAACAATTATCAGTGTTTTAAAAGGCGAGGGCGTGTGGCGGAACGTTTTACTTAGCATAGAGAGAGGTGTAAGCCTCGAAACGTTGGGTGTAAGCCCTATGGATCTTTAAATTTTTAATTTACAACATATAGTATAATAAATAATAACACAAAATTATAAAAATACATCAATAGTTTGAAATAATTACATACATGATAAAGAAACTCATAGAAAATAAAACTTCTAACATTATTAGACAAGTATAAATAATCTAATATCTTAACTTTCTAATAATAAAAGAATCATTATTTCTAAAAATATATTATTATTATCATACTATACGATTTACCCCCCTAAAAGAAAATAATAATATAAACTTATTATTATTATAATAAAAACATCACCCCATCACAAATAAAAATAAAATTACTTCTAAATAGCTAAATAAAATATGAAAATTTTGAGGCATATGACAAAAACATGAAGACCAATGATAAGTGAAAAAGTAAAGTCTCGCTACGTATTTTTAAAAAGAAATGTTACGTAATATATAAATCGCATGCACTCACAATGTTACCAAATAGTAAATATGTAATATCACAACTTGTTATTTGAGTTACTCTCAATATTCTTATTTCTATTGATTAAAAAATATTAAGTATCATTCATTTATTCAAGAATATAATTATGAGGGTCAACAATGTTAACTAAAGAATTTAACACATAATTTGTGTAAGATCTATTAGACGAGCCCCGGGCGTTGGGCGTGTTTAGGTGTACAATCAAGCGTTTAGAGCGTGAGTCTTACAAAACTAAGTCTCATACTTGAGTCTCGGTATGTTTTGCTAAAGCTCCACCCCAAAGTGAGTTCCAACAGAGTCTTTTAAAACACTGACCACAACTAAGATTTATGATTTTGTGATATATACCGATGAAAATCTTTCAATCAATAGGTCACTTTTAATGGGTTATTTGGTTTGAGAAATAAGGGATTACAACTTTGAAATTAAATGGAAATGAATGAAAGAATATTTAATTGACCCATATTAAATCTGAAATTTTGGTTCTTCAAAATTAACTTACGTCACGTTTGGTAGAATTTCTTGTTTTAAGATAAACAATATCAGAACTAATTATATCATAATTATAATGTTATTTTTATCCCATCATTCTATACGGAATTAATAACATTTTCAAAATTGATATCCCAGGATCAAATACCAAAATGATACATTTGTCCTCCTCCAAAGTTCTTTAAAAAGGTTAAGGTTAACATTTAATTTAAAATAAAAGGTATATCTCACTTTAATGTCTAATTTTAACCAAATGTATCTTTATATTATACCTCGTATCCCTCATTTTCAGTTCAATAAACAAAACCTCTACTTGATGAAGAAAAAAAACATCTAAAAAAGTATATCCACTAGACACTAAATAATTTTATTATTATTATTATTATTATTATTATTATTATTATTATTATTATTATTATTATTATTATTATTATTATTATTATTATTATTATTATTATTATTATTATTATTATTATTATTATTATTATTATTATTATTATTATTATTATTATTATTATTATTATTATTATTATTATTATTATTATTATTATTATTATTATTATTATTATTATTATTATTATTATTATTATTATTATTATTATTATTATTATTATTATTATTATTATTATTATTATTATTATTATTATTATTATTATTATTATTATTATTATTATTATTATTATTATTATTATTATTATTATTATTATTATTATTATTATTATTATTATTATTATTATTATTATTATTATTATTATTATTATTATTATTATTATTATTATTATTATTATTATTATTATTATTATTATTATTATTATTATTATTATTATTATTATTATTATTATTATTATTATTATTATTATTATTATTATTATTATTATTATTATTATTATTATTATTATTATTATTATTATTATTATTATTATTATTATTATTATTATTATTATTATTATTATTATTATTATTATTATTATTATTATTATTATTATTATTATTATTATTATTATTATTATTATTATTATTATTATTATTATTATTATTATTATTATTATTATTATTATTATTATTATTATTATTATTATTATTATTATTATTATTATTATTATTATTATTATTATTATTATTATTATTATTATTATTATTATTATTATTATTATTATTATTATTATTATTATTATTATTATTATTATTATTATTATTATTATTATTATTATTATTATTATTATTATTATTATTATTATTATTATTATTATTATTATTATTATTATTATGAGAGAGAGTAAATTGCCATCATGATAGGAAAGTCAAGCTAATAACAAAGTAGGAAGTTTCAGATTAATAAGCTTGGTCCTACTTTCTCTATGCAAAATTTAATTAAAAAAAGTATATATAGTATATATATATATATAGTTCATTAAAAAGGAAAATATGCCCCTTTGACTTTTTTATTTTTGGGACTCTTCTTTATTGGTGCCAATTGCCAACTATTGTGAGTCTTGTCTTGTCTGTATCAGGTGTCTAGAGGGAAATTAATGGAATTATAATTCTACCCCCTTTGGATGCCATATATAGATTGTTATTTTTAATTTGTTTATTAAAAAAGAACAAATATTTAAAATTTGATTTGTGTAATGGTTCAAATTTAGACTTCGTTAATAATTAGGATCAAATATACTCTTATATATCCTATATTTAATTGATTCAACTA
>NW_006239454.1:325219-332485 GCF_000226075.1 Solanum tuberosum
ACTATTTATATATATATATATATATATATATATATATATATATTTGTCAATAATTGAACTTTTCGACTTTTTCTTTTACTAGAGAAAGGATCGATTCGTTCTTGAATTATGAGAAATTGTTCATATTTGCCATGAATATTTCAAAAATGTACACATTATATTTTTCTCAGTTGTGCATTATTTATCATCACTATCGATCACCGGCGTAACAACTCCACCACTTGAAGGCCATATATTGTTAGTACTATATTCCGATGACTTTCACATTATGAACAAATAAAAATCACCACATTCTGTAATTGATTTTTTTAAAAACTACTTAGGTTCTCTTTAGTCTCTATTAAAAAAGATGAAAATCAAATTAAAACTTACTTTTTAGATGACTGTATACTTGCTACGAATTGTTCCTTGGTAATCTTATTTATAAATTTTTCTACCTTGATTCCCTCCTCTCAAATTGTTCTTGATAAAAAAAAAATATAACATGAAAAATGGTACTGCTCATCACGTATAGTCTTTTGACCTTACATTTTGAGACAAATTCCATTAGTGGAACTTATTCTTTAACACACACTTTGGACACAAATAATATATAAGAGAATATAATTAAGGTAATTAATTAATGAGATGTTGGTGGCATGGTGTGAACCATGATGATAATCTAAAATTTAAGCGTTTTGAGACAACAATACACTTCTAACTACTTCTTACTAACTAATTAGAATATGTCTCAAAACACTCCCTTAGCTTGTGTGTGAACTCAATTTATTTTTCTTGGGTCAAACACCGGAAATATCTTCTAAGGTGATCAGACAGGACGGAGTTACTCGAATGGTAAGCACCTCTCACTTCCAATCTTAAGATTATGAGTTCGAGTCAACAAGGGAGCAAAAAAGTGAGAGCTCCTTTGAGATTAGTTAAAAAAGAGAGACAATAATACATATCTAACTACATCTGTTTTTAATTTTAGTTTATATTAATATTATGTTAAGAAAATAGACCTTGGATGTAACTGAACCACAAAATCCAACTCATTAGGTGATCATGATTATCTAAGGCGCCATGTAAACAAACGATATGCCACTCATTCTCTCGACCGATGTAGGACCTTAACATTGATCATGTTCAAATACCTAGATAATTAGAGTGCAAAAAACATATATAATGTGAGAATTAGAGGTGTCAAAAATGAACCCAAACATAGATAATCCGTTCAACCCGTCCAGAATTTTAAGGGTTGGACTCAAGATAATTTGAATTAGGTTCAATCTCAACACATTCAAGCCTAATACATTTTAAGAGAATCCTCAATTGAGCCCAATTCAATCTCCAATTTTCGACCCATTTTAAAACTCTTTACTAAGATATGTTCCTATATTAAAGGTATGAATTATTATCTATTTAACATCTTTTAAGATTTATCTATCCATTTGTTACTTTTTTTTAAAAAAAATACTTGAGCTGAAATTCGAATTGTGATTATAAAAGTTAAACATCACTATGTTAAAATTATTGAGATTAATTGGGTCAAATTGGGTGGGTCAAGACCCAACCCGATTTCTATTTCAACCCATTTTAATACCTCAAATTTCATCCCAACCAACCCATGTGACACCCCTAGTGAGAACCCAACATCAGAAGAATAAAGAGAAAATACGAGTATAGCTCTGATAATGTAATAATCGAAATCTGCACAAGCAAATACATTTTTTGCCTCCACAGTTACGATGTAGAATCAGGGCCGTCTTAACCCCTAAGCCACTAAAGCCATAGCTTGAGGCCCCATATTTGGAGGGAGGGGGAGGCATTTTTTTAAAAAAAATTACTTATAAATGTTATTTTTGAAAAATAAATTATATGTACTATGAGTGTTATGGTTTTTATCAAGGAAACTGCATATGAGATGAATATAGAACCTGAATTTCGTAAGATACAATTTGATGAAAATATTGATAACATAAAGTAACAATTTGATCAAGTTATTTTTTCACTTCAAAATAGATTTGAACAAATTGAAGCATATGAAAATATTTTTGATTACTTATTTAGTGGTAAATTGAGATCACTAGATGATGAGAATTTAAAAAAGACATTGTCTTAACCTTGAACTTTCTTTAATACATAATAGTCATTATGATATTGATGGTTTAGATTTATTTTTTGAATTAAAAGTGTTCAGAGAAATAATACAAGTAAAAGATAATGATCTAATAAAAATACTTAATCAAATAAAAAGACTTGATTCTTTTCCAAATACACATATTGCTTAAAGAATAATGTTAAAAGTTCCTTTAACCGTTGCTTCAGCCGAAAGAAGTTTTTCAAAACTAAAATTGATTAAATCTTACTTACGATCAACAATGTCTCAAGAGAGCTTTTTGAATAGATTAGCTATACTATCAATTGAAAAGTAATTATTAAAAAAATCGATTATAAAATAGTTAATAATGACTTCACATCTAAAAAAACTAGAAAAATAGATTTTAAATAAAAGTATATATGATGAAAAAAATAAAATATAAAAGCCCCTCTCTTAAATTTCGCTTTAGGCACTCAATTTTGTTGAATCGGCCCTAGTTGAATGTATGAACCATCTCATTTGAATATTTAAGTTATCAGAGAAAATACACTTTTAATTACTTAATTTTTTTTTATCTAAATAGATGTCAAGTACCTTTATTAATTGACTAGTCTAAAGTTTTTTTTAAAAAAAATGTCTTGATGGTGTTGTAGTACTTCAAACAATACTATGCAATTATGCAAATGGGGGATGTATTGGAAACTGAAAAAGTGGTATCCAAACTTGACTATCATCTTCAACAATATTATAGAATTTCCTAGAAAGAAACTTTCACTATCAAGTGACCTCTACGATATGTATATGGGCCGTAATACTCGTATAATGTCTTTTTTGCGGGGTTGACTTGTATAATGTACATATACGTACAGTTTATTTTCCCACCATTATATATTTTTCATTTCTTAGGTCTGGGGATATATATTGAAATTAAATATCCCTCCTATAGTAATGTGCAAATGTTAAAAAGTACTAATAGATAATATCTACTTATCCATCAACATTTATTTTAATGATGATAGTGATGTATAACCCAACTTGAACACGCCCGACTAGATATATATATATTCGTTAATTTTCACCAATATACGTACTAGATAACTTAAACCAATAAGACTTGTATAGATAAAAAGAAATTATTTTGTATTTTTTATTACCATTGGAGTTTAAACAATTGAAATCTTAATTAGGGTAAGCGCTTTGTCTTCCTTCAATAAAAGGTAAAATTCAATAATACGCAAGTACCTTCAATAACTAGTTTAAAGTTCAAAAAGGATATTTTGGTAGTTATTGGGGGAGAAAATGACATAAATAGGAGTAGGTTTAAAATGGTCCCTTAATTATACACTTAACAGATTTAATCTTTTAATTATTTAAAAAATTATCAGTTTTGGTTTCTTAACTATACACTTACCGGTTTTAGTCCCTTAACTATAAACTTACCGATTTTAGTCCTTTAAGTATTCTAAAACTTATCAGGTTTGGTCTTTGTCCATTTTTTAAAATACAAATAGCTTAGGTTTATATTAACAGAATCCATGTCTCGAGAAATTAAATCCTTTAGCAATTTTTTTCTGTTGGTTCTCTCTCTGCTACTTTTTCTTCAAATTAGCTTTATGCGAAGAACCTTAACCTCAACGATTTAAAATAAAATTCACGAGGAAAGAAAATATAAGTGATAATTTTATTCAAGAGAAGATAAAATGAAGCATATTATTTCTACTAATGACTTGATAATGCTAAACTTTATTATAAAAAAGAAAAAAATTATTACCCGTTAAATTCAAAGTTTGTACTCCAACGACTTCATTGGACGAAATTTGTTTAATTTTTCAGAAATTGAAATTTATAAAATGGTAGACTTGCAATTCTTTTTTGAGCAACTTTCACATATAGCAAACATAAAAATCATATTTGTATGTTATAGCTATAGTTTGCATAATTGCGCTCCATAGCAAATTTTATGTTTGCTATGGAGCTTTTGATTTGTATAATTCGCTACAAACATCCAGTTTATACAAATTGTTCAGTTTTGTATAAATTCATTTATACATTGTAATTTGTATAATAAGATCTGTATTTGTATAATTATAAGTATATAGGACGAAAATATATGTATTTATATTTGTATATACACTTTTCTCTCGCTTCATACAAACACAAACACATTTTATACATTTTATACCGAAATGTATAAAATGGCTAATTGTATACCGAAAATGGCTAATTGTATATCGAATCAGATGGCTAAAAAAGGAAATGTTTGCTGCGAATTACAATTAATATAAACTATGGCTATACATTTAATAGTTTGCTATTTCATATAATTTTCCCTTTTTTTAAAATAGATCAATTTAATTATTCTATTCATTTTATTTTACGTAAAGAAATTTTAGTAAATTAAATAAAATCCGCACTGATTAGCATATTCAAGTGCGGGTGCAAGTCATTAACAACAATTATATGCTTAATTTTATCCTCCACTAAATAAAATTAGGACTTATATCTTCTTTCTTCATTAATTTTATTTTGAATCGTTGACGTTATTGTTCTTTTCATAAGAGTAGTTTGAAGAAGAAAGGACGAGGATAGAGAAACAACTTAAAAAATGAGTTAAAGATTTAATTTCACGAAGATTTCGATTAATATAAATCTAAGCTATTTGTATTAAGAAAATGGACAAAGACCAAACCTGATAAGTTTTTGAATACTTAAAGGACTAAAATCGGTAAGTTTATAGTTAAGGGACTAAAATCGGTAAGTGTATAGTTAAGGGACCAAAGCTGATAAGTTTTTGAATAGTTAAAGGACTAAATCTGTTAAGTGTATAGTTAAGGGACCATTTTAGAGCTACTCCTATAGTTAAGAGATTATTTATGTCATTTTCTCGTTATTGGGGTGTACTGCAGAATCAAATAGGTTAAAGGGGTCCATCCTATTTATACATAATTAAAATTAATTTTTATATATATTCAGGTGTTAGTAAAAAAATGTTCAAATAGAAAAGGCAACCCCTTGTCTCCTTTATATCAGGGGTGCAATAAGGGTTGAGATTGAAATATTTTATAAATTCTAGGTTTGAACCAAATAAAAGTCCAATTTAATTTGGATTCACAGACTGAAAATTGATACAGATTTGACTTGGAATTTGGAAAATCTCTTATCTACGCTAGTTCAGAAAGCAACTTTGTGCAACTATCTCTCATTCATTTTCATCACAATACATACTTACAGTTACAATAGATATAATTTCTTCGTACTTAATTAGAATTTCAAATTCGCCCCCCGAATATACATAAACTACTGGTAAGTATGTATTGTGAAATTCTATTATTGGAGGTGTGCTTCCTCCAATAATAAATCCTACATGACATAAATTTAAATAAATGGTAATCGATTTAGTAATTTTCAGATATTATATAGACTATAGTTATATAAAAAAAATTACTAATTCATTTTAAAATAAATATTTAATTTACTGCATTAACATTGATTAATTCGTAGATTGGAATTCTCACAAATCTATTTAAAAAGTACTATAACCAGCGTATTTTGTACATTATTGGAATTTGGAAGTGGTTATTGTTCTTTAAATTAAACACTATATATTATATTATATAGTAAAACTTTTCTATTATATATACACATTGTATTTCCCTTTTCTTTTGGAGAAATGCAGTCCAAATTTGACTGATATGAATGTCCCCTCGTGACCAATTTTTATTCAATCGGGGAATATTTGAGATCTCCAAATCTTAATTTTATTAAACTTATTAGAATTTTTAAATTTTGTGTTTTAATTTGAAAATTTTCCTTGTTATGTGTTATATTCCTAATCACTCCCTATACACATTTAAGAGTTAATTTTACGAGTTTTAAACATACTTTTAAAAAATTCTTACTTATAACAGTTTATTTACGAGTTATGACATATCATTTAAAGTTAATTTTATTTAAAAATCAATTTCCATTTATTTAATAAATGATTAATCTATTTATGGCTTTTTATTATTAATTAATAATATGTTTAAATTGATTTATGTTCCTTTTTTAAATCTGAAATTATCAGTTACATAGATATAGGGATTCACCTACAACATGTTTCCTTCTTTACCGTTACCACCTCCCATACGTCAATCCCACCCATAGATATAGGGATTCACCTACAACATATCAATCTCACCCTCCTCCAAACCGCCCATACGTCAATCCCACCCCCTCCCCCCACGCTCATCCAATTCTACATGCCATTACACACTAGCCCATTTTTACCTTCATCTATCACATCTTTCTCACCACCAAACTACACCAACTTCACAATCCTCCATTCAATTAGTTTTTCAACAAAATCATGTCGAAGAAAACGGTTGTAACTCCTCAAAAGAGCCCTCTATTAGTCGAAGGAACTTATACGGATGAAGTTCATGCTCCATCTTTCAACATTTTGACTCAAACACCGTCGTCAAACATTGTTTGAAACTCCGGCTAGGGGTGGTTCATCTCTATTGAAAGATAAAAAACAGAAAGAAAAAAAAAACTCAAATAAAAGGGTGAGTCCAATAGATCGAAAGGGAAGAAGGGGAAGGGGAAGGGGAAAAATGTTGAAACCCCTTCTGATTTTGATTTTGTTACTGAATAAAAAAAGAAAAAAGGAAAAAAATCAATGAATGTTGAAGTAGTGAAAATCAATGAATGTCTATCTTGTAGATGGTTTTTGACGATTGAGCAACACCTAAAAAAGACAAAAAAGTTGTTAGGGTAAGTATTATATTCAATTTATTTTCACATTATTAAAACTACTGTTTTTTTCTTTAAAATATCACATTATTCTTATATTATTTTCGAAATAGTTATTTGGATGAAACGTGTATGAAATCTGATTGATATGTGTATGATTCTGATTAAACAACTGATTCTTGGATATTGTATGATTTGTGATATACAAATGGTATGAATTGCGTTTTAACAGTAGTGTGATTGTCTATTAATTGTATATACAAAGAGTGAGAATGACGCGATCAGTGAGAATGAAGTTACTGGTACGGTTGCTAGCAAATTTGGTGGACCTCGCATAGCAAAAGAACATGTTCCGGATACCACCAATTATCCTACACCAAGACCACATACAAGAAATTTGAAATAGTTGATTGCACCTTCTACTTTTTTAGAATTACATGCTATTTTTTTTT
>NW_006239454.1:334427-337449 GCF_000226075.1 Solanum tuberosum
CATAAATAGATTAATCATTTATTAAATAAATGGAAATTGATTTTTAAAATCAGATTTTTGAATTAATTTTAACAAATTAGAGTGAATTAAGGAAACTGAATATTCTTAATTAGTTTGGATCCCTTATTTCATGCTAATCATTAATTATCTACAATAAATTCAAATTAAATTACAGCCCACAATTTCAATGTTTAACTTTATTATTTCTAATTCCGTTTTTTTTTTTAATTTTCGTTTATCTTTTTATTTATTTTTTAAGTTTTTTCCAATTAATAAAAAACATTTCTTCTTTTTTTAACTTGTTATAACCTGAAATTTTTAACGCTATAGCTTGAAAGTCAAAATCTACTGTTATAACTTGAAAATAGTACTATAATATATGTTATATATGAAATTTACACTTCTTTTTATTGTCTTCTTTTTCTTTATTTTGGGAGTTGCTGCAGCTTAGCCAAGAGTTTCTCGGATTCAGTCTTTTTATCTTCAAGAGGTTATGATAAAATCTACGTACATTCTATCAATTTCAAACCTTACTTATGAATTTCACTGGATATAATGTTGTTGTAATATGAACATGATAATTATATGTTTCTATATTATTTAACAAATTAAAGATGCACATTCCCCACAGGCCACCTTTATATATGATCCATAATAATTATATGCTCACCTAAACACAATCAAACAAATAATCCATCACATATAACATGGACCAGATCGAAGAGTGAGGATATCATATCTCGAGTAACATGTTAGACTAAATTATTATTATATATTGAATTAGCTAGGTAAAAACTAACACAATAACTACTTTCAAATATTTGTGAAAAAAATTAGAAATCAAATTAGTCGCTTAGTTGATTGACTATGTGAAATCTTTCACTTTGCTGGTGAGGTTTCAATTCTCCATCTTGTCATCTCCTCCTTTTGTCCTACCCCAAATTTCTTTTTAATTTTTTTTTATGAAAAATGAATTATTAATTGGTACGCCATTGATCAAGCGTCTTTGATCAAGCTCGTCGCACAAATTTTCCTTACAATTTACATCTTTCGTATAGAATGCAAACTATTATATTGAAGTGTGGAGGGTTTCAGAGTGCACAACACAGGAAATGTATCATGTGGTCATGAGAAATATATACTTTGTGATCAAGTCTGTTATTCTTTTATATAAGATATTTTAATAAAGGCATAATACATTAATGTATTTGTTAATTTCTATGTCCTCTAATTTTGGGTGAGCACAAGTCGACACACGCATCCTATGAGACATTCTACAAATCGGTTTGAGTGTGTAGAGAATAGCAGAATAATAGTTTAATTCGAGAACCTTCTGCTAGCCCAAGATCATTAACTAAGATCGGAAGATTCAACTAAAGAAGAAGAGGAAGCTAGAAAGTTAAAAAGGGAATTTGGAAAGAAGAGCTTTGTAATGGAAGAAGACTCTTTAAGTGCTTTGATTTTTCCTTGAATACAAATGTACAATGCCATCTCCTATTTATACTTGTCTAGGGATGGTTCTAGAAACTCTTCTAGATACATCTATGAGAAAGTTCTAGTGAACTTATCTTCTAGCAACTACTCTAAAATATCTAGATATTTCCTTAAGACAACTACTCTAGAATATCTAGATATTTCTTCAAGATAATTTCTAAGTTTCTATACTAGGACATTCTAGAGAAATCTATGTTATTCAAAAAATAATCTTGAACTTTTTTCACAGAGTGTATCTGATGCATATTGTCACGTAGGACATGTGTGTCTATTTATTCAACTTTATACAAGTTTAAGTATTCATTTATGCACAATATCCAAAGTTGGAAGACATAAATATCAATTGAGGTCAAATTAAAAAGCACATTTATATATTATACATTTAGGAAAAGTGTGACTCGATGATGTACATTTTTTTTTATAAAAAAAACTTGTACCGCTAACAAAAAAATTAATTATACACTAAAATTGTAACATCCGACAATTTGAAATAACTATGAAGAGGCTTAGAATTGGAAATAATCATTTTGGAAAGAATTTTAAAAATCTGGAATTTGGCTAAGTATGGAAAAAGGTGAGTTTTGTCCAACTTTGAGCAGTCATAACTTCTATCTCAGGATGAGTTAGGAGTAGTTCCAGTTATGGTTGCGAAGTTCGTAGAATGATCTTTCCAACACCACCGAGTTTGCTCGATTCTGTGTTCGTATGAGTGAGTTATGCCCTTTGAAAGTTGGGCAGTTGGCAGGGAATCCGTCCGGAATTTTTAGGGCATTTTGGTCTTTCCCTAGCCATTTCTTTTGGGGTTATATTGTTGAGTTAGGCTGATTTTTGGTTCATTTTGTCCCATTTTAAAGAGTGAGAGTTAGGGCTGGGAGATAAGAGAGAAAGAAGAGAAGAAGAAGAGGAGAAAGAGAAGAGCAAGCAAGGAGATCAAGCAAGTTTCATCGTGAATATCGTCGGGGGTGATCCCTACTAGGTATGCAAGTTCATAGTGTTGGGTTGATCCTTTCCCCCACACACCAAACTCATTTTTTTTTTGAGAAAAGATTAGATGTGTTGTGAAGTTGTTAGTTGTATTGTTTGGAGTTATTGTTGGTGTTGTTGATTTTGTTGTTGAAGTCCCTTGTGATTTGGGACATGTTTCTGGTTGGTTTTTGAGTTGTATTCTATTGTATGTTGAGGGATTGATGATCCTAAGTGTTGGGGCAGGAAGCCTTAAAGTTTAGGAGGTTTAGAGTTGGAGAAAAGAAGGAGAAAAATCGAATTCTCGGGGGTTAGGGGGTGGCGCGTCGCGCCTTGCAGAGAGCCCCAAGAAGTGTTCTGAACTTCACCCCTTGGGGCGCCGCGCCTAGCAGAGCGCCAGCAAGACCCTTCTAAACTTCAAGGGCTGGCGCTCCGCGCCTTGCAGAGCGCCAAGGACACCAAGTGTTCCCTTTCATTTCATACTCTTTCATGCATGTTCCATGGTATTGTACCTATGTTTCCAAATTGTTTCCAACACTTCAAGTTGCGTTTAAATGTCAAGAAC
>NW_006239454.1:337614-338169 GCF_000226075.1 Solanum tuberosum
AATTCTAAGGCTTAAGTTGCACGTCAAGTAAAGAGTAAAGAGTCAAGAGTTTCAAGTTGAGTAAAAAGTTTCAAGTTGAGTTTATTTCTCAAAGTTATTAGGGAACTATGTATTCCCAAAGAAGTTTTAAAGAAATGTTTTTACATTTAAACAAGGTTGGAAACTGAGATTTCCAAAAGAGCCTTCGGGCTAGTTTTTGAGTAATTATCTCAATCAGCAGGAAGACATATGTTTTAAAAACATAAAAGCCAGTACATTTTTTGGAGTAGTATCGAGCACCGAGTTGGGGGAGCGTTCAAAGAACCCACAGCCCCCATAGAACCATGTTACCACCATGGGTAGAAAAGGATCATACTTTTTAGATGAATCATTTTCCAGATAGACTAGTGGATCCATTAGGCAGTTCAGGTCTTATACCTTTGACCGGGTATAAGATGCTCTGGCAATGTGAGGTCGATCGCTGTATCATCACTATAGCTCTTATGTGATGGTTGTCGGTTAGAGAAACTCCCACAGCAGTTATTGTATTTTCATACACAGAAAGCATTGTATTTT